>NW_006921632.1:15684803-15686466 GCF_000298275.1 Orycteropus afer afer | reverse complement strand
AAAGAGGGGGAGGCCTTCAACGAGATGGATTGACACGGTGGCTGTGATGATGGGTTCAAGTATAGCAGGGATCATGGAGCTGGTGCAGGATCGGGCAGTGTTTCATTCTGCTGTGCAAGGGGTCACTATGAGTCAGAAACGACTTGATGGAACCTAACAACCACAACAACCATATTTTCAAAAGTAGATTCCCAGTTTCCTTTCTAGTCTTCTTAGTCTGGAAGCTGAATTCTGTCCACCATGGGTAACCCTGTTGGTATTTGACATACCAGTGTTATAGCTTCCAGTATCACAGCCACAAGCAAGCCATCACAGTTCAACAAACTGACAAATGAATGGTGGTAATTCAAATTAAGGACCAATAAATTCTAAACAAGTTATTTAACCTTTCTAAATCTTATTTTGTCATCAATGAAAGGTCAGTAGTAATATTAATAGCCCAAAATATAATAGATATAGATACACAGATGTAATTGCTTCAAAAAGTGCTTAAATACACTCAAAATATGGTAATTATAAGAAACTTTGTACTAAATTTGTCTTGACCTAGTTCCAACATTTCCTCTCCAATAGTTTAGATTAGATTATGTGATAGATTTTTACCAGAAAATAAAGCCTTTCCTTTTGGAGAAGAGTTATTTAGAAGACAATATTTTCTTCTAGATGATCTTAGCTATCGCTGGCTTCTAAATGAATTTCCTGTATTTATCACAATGGATAAACGGAGATTTGTGTCACAGACCAATGGCAATCTCTACATTGCAAATGTGGAGGCATCTGACAAAGGCAATTATTCATGTTTTGTATCCAGTCCTTCTATTACAAAGAGTGTGTTCAGCAAGTTTATACCACTCATTCCACTACCTGAACGTAAGTATTTTATTTGGTACTCTGTACATTTGCAAAGTTGTCTCTATATGGTACATTTATTACAACAAGAATAGCCAATGGGTGAGATTAATCTGCTGTTCAGCAGGTAAAACAGAGGTATGTACATTAGTGTGGTCAAAAGCTTGGTCCTTAGCTTTTCAGTTAGAAAAGATCCGTTTAATAAAATTGCTCTAAGATACTCAAGTTCACGGTAGATGTCTCTAGCTCAGAAAAATGTACTGATTCATTAGCCAACTGCTAGTATAATGTTTACGGTGGGAATGACTGGAATTGGCTTTTTGTTTCATGGTCATTCCTACTTAGCAAGCTTATGAAGGAGAACAAACGATTAAGTCAAAATAAACCCTAATAATTGCAGAATGTGGGGGGGAAGGCAGTTTGATTATTTTGACATTTTAAAGGGACTAATTACATGGAAAGGAGCCTGGGTAGCACTTGGGTATTAACCAAATGTTCGTCACTTCAAACCTACCAGCTTCTCCCAGGAGAAAGATGGGGCATTCTGTTTCTGTAAAGATTCCAGCCTTGGAAACCCTATGGAGCAATTCTACTTGGTCCTACAGGGTTGCTATGAGTTAGAATTGACTCCATGCCAAGCGTATTTACATGAAGCAAATAAATCAATAAACAACTTTTGCTACATAGGATGCTGCTACTGTGCCACCATGTTAGGTAACTACTGACATCCTGATTAGCCTTTGTTCAGGTTCCAGTTGAACTAGCTCCCATTTCTTAATGCATCTCCTCCCAAGAAAATTAGGTCACTATATAT
>NW_006921632.1:15661516-15684678 GCF_000298275.1 Orycteropus afer afer | reverse complement strand
AGATTGGGAAATCTACTTCTGTAGTGATAACACCTCAGAAGCCCAAGGAGGGGTTGCTATGAGTCGGGTCCAACTTTACATTAGTTTTATCCTAATCCTGCCTCTATGCTCATGTGACCAAGTTCAAGCTTCTGAGGCAATACTGGCTTCAGAATTGACAGATTTAGTTTGGCTCTTGCTGCTACCTCTAAATATTACAAGACAATAGAGAAAGTGCCATAATATCATGAGATTCCACTTGTATTACTCTCCTCAAGACAGGGGCCATATGGCTTTTATTCTGTAAATATGTGTTGACTCTCCTTTTTTCCCTCCACACTCTTGGGGGATGCTGTTACTCCCTATGTCAGAGAGAAAAGCCATTATACAAAATCTCTCTTAATTATCTTTTCTATTTATTTTCTTACTTCTTGTCTCAGTAGAAGAATGTTTATCCTCTGGTTCAAGTTTTTTCTTCCAGCTGCTCTGGTTCACATCCATTTGATTCACTTAGAGACTTCACTAGTTCACTTATTTCCATTCTAAGCTGAATATTCTAACACATCCCCACCCCTTTTTCTCTGCTTATTTTTTCCTCTTCAGTGTAAACAGTTCTTGAATAATCACAATGACTGCCTACTTATCAAATCTAAAGGACACTTTTCAATTCTTATTCCATTTGAACTTTGATACTGTCCATCTCTTCTGCCTGTCTTCATATCTCCCTTCTACTAATTCCCCTTATCACTTGCCTCTACCTAGTATCCCTCTCACTCTGCCATCAAGTCAATTCCAACTCGCAGTGACACATAGGGTTTCCAAGGTTATGAATCTTTATGGAAGTAGATTGCCTCATCTTCCTGCCATGGAGCAGCTGGTGGGTTTGAACCACAGAACTTCTGGGTTAGCAACCAAATGACTTACCCACAAAAATGAAACAAACCCATTACCTTCAATTCAATTCTGACTCATAGTAACTCTATAGGACAGAGTAGAACTGCTCCAAAGGGTTTCTAAGGCTGTAACTCTTTATGGAAGCAGACTTCCACATATTTCTCCCATGGAGAAGCTACTGGGCTCTAACTGCCAATCTTTCACTTAGCAGCCAAGAGCTTAATCACTGTATCACCAGGGCCCCTAGTATTCTTCTACTTCTCTCTAATATTCTACCCAATATCATCTACTATGCTACTATCTATTCCTGGATATTATCATCCAGGTACACATTTTCAACAGTAGCTCTAAGCAGATGACCCCAAATTCACATCTCTAAAACTTTCCCCAGTGCTTTGATTTTTCTATTAATTCTAGTTACCATCTTTTGATCTTTAATTCTAGTTATCTTGTCACACAGAAGGTTCTCAAGCATGTTAAGCTCAAAGTGTTCCAAACACATTTGCTATCACTCCTCTAAATCTCTTCTTTTGTTATTCTTCCTCTTATTTAGCAACGTATTTCTAGTAACTCAGAATAGCATTCTTAATCATCAACTCCTCTTTCCCTCTGCTCTTCAAGACAGCTAATCCAGTGGTATAAAATTAATATGTGAGCATCAGTACAGTTTTGGAGAAATGCAGAACCCAGAAATACTGATTCAGCAGGCCTGAGATCAGAACCAGGAAAATCGACAGTTTCAACAAACATACCAGGTGATTCTGATGAATTGGGTCTTTGGTCTACACCTTGAGAAACATTCATCCAAGTGGCTGTCTTGTTGATTCTGTCTTTAAAATACAACTTGTATCTATTTTTCCCTTTTGCTCTAACTGTGGTTGTGCCCTAGTTCAGGACTCCAGTTGCATTGCCTGGAATAATGAATCAGCCTCCCTTAGATCTTTGACTCTTGAAGACGTTTCTTTATCCACGCTCCATCCTTTTCAAACTGCCAACAAGGTTCTCTACTTAAACCAAAGTTAAGATTTATATTACTCCTCTTTCTAAAACCCACTGGTAGTTAGGTACTGAGGAAATTAGTCTTAAAGTCTTTAACATCACATATCAAGACCTTCCAGACTATGGATTCAATTTCATCTTTCATTACAAATATAACAATGTTGTTTGAGTTCCTAGACCTTTATTCTTTCTATGTCCACTCTTAGAGCTTTAGTGTAATATGTTATTTCCTCATATCAAGCCAGTCTAGTTCAAACACCATTCTGTCTGAAATTCCATAGCTCCTGCACACTGCCAGTGATCTTCCTTGGCTGCCACTCTTCCAGGCCACTTATTTGTTTTGTCTTATTCAGGTCCTTTTTGCCTGTTTGCCTTTTTCTCATTGTACAGTGTAATGTACACACTGTCATAATCTTAAACAATGTATTTTACCATTCTGAGTCTATTTACCTCTCTGTAAGATTGAGGTAGTAACACATCTTTCAGGTCTGCTATGGGAAATAAAGTATCATTGAGAACCATAATGATGTTGAATATTTTTTTTCTTCTTTCTCTCCTTCCTTTTTTTCAACTTGTTTGCCCTTTGCCTTCATTTCCATGGATGTGTCTTTCTTTTTTCTCCCTCTTTTCTTGCTTTGTGTCCTCCTTTTCCATTCTCCCCCCTTCTTTTTTCCTTTATCTGTCATTTCCCATCTTTTTTCTCTTAATTCTTGTGTCTCATATAGCACCTGGCACAGTGTTTAGATATATTTGATGTTCCCTAAAAAATTCGTGAATTTTTTTAAATGAATTAAGTCAGATTGGTTATGCACAATTAAAAGCTTAATAAATAATTAACCTCACACCGTATACATAATATATACAAACAAACAAATCTATATGGTGTCCCATGATAGGATACTTTCCAGTATCTCTGCAGAGAAAAGCCTTCCACGTTGAAGCAATTCTAATTATAAAAATTACAATGCTTAAAATATAAGAACACTATTCTGCTTAATAACAAATATTTATATTTCTTTTAATATCAGGAACAACAAAACCGTATCCTGCTGATATTGTAGTTCAATTTAAGGACATATATACATTGATGGGCCAAAATGTGACTTTAGAGTGTTTTGCTCTTGGAAAGTAAGTATATTTATATATTCAGTTAACATATATAGAAACAGTGGCCTCATTAGTGTTGGTGTCACCCAGTGCCGTAAGTCATGGTGTTACCCTGCCATGGACCTCCACCTGTACCAGACCATAAGCATCCTTAGTAATCATTTATTATCACTTTTAATCATAGAACAATATGTGATAAATATAGTTGTAAACTGCTTAAGTGTAACATTTCTTAGAGTTACATGAATACTAACAAAATTATTTCATAAAGTCTTTCTACATTGAAATACAACATTATTGTTACAGCCTTGCTAGTTACTAAGTGCAAGCCATTTTTTAATTTTTCTCCTACTTTTATTTTAATTACAACTTCATTCTCAAAAAAGTTATTTATATAGGTTCATAAATACTAGTTACCACAATATTGTAGCTAAAATACCAGAAAATTTGACAAAATCAGCAACTATAAAAACACCAGCAGCAACAAAAATATTGTGTGCCTGTAACATGTGCAGACAAAACCATGTGATTCAAAGCACCACTGTGATTGGATAATTATGACAGCTGTGACCTGAGCACATTTAGAAGGTTCAAACAGTAAATTAGCATAAGAGTGTTGGCCTTGCATGTATAGATACATAAAAGCTGGATTGACAAAAAATGTTTTTGTTTATAAAATTACAGGAATATTTTTATTAAAAAAAATAGTAAACTTCTGCTGAAACACTGCACAAAAATTTTATAGACATTCATTTTGTTATCACCCCCTCAGAGTGTCTGTAGCCCCTGCACCCCCTAAGGATGCCACTGTATAGAAAGACATTAATTTGTATACCATTTTAGGCAATAAATGATATAAATATTTAGCAATAAGAATAAACAAAGTTATTGTTTTTTAAACTTTGTGGACTCTTAGCACTTGTGTCTTTTGTTCAAAGTCCTGTTCCTGATATCCGGTGGCGGAAGGTCCTAGAACCAATGCCAAGCACTGCTGAGATCAGCACTTCTGGGGCTGTCCTCAAGATCTTCAATATTCAGTTAGAAGATGAAGGCATATATGAATGTGAAGCTGAGAACATCAGAGGAAAGGACAAACACCAAGGAAGAATTTATGTCCAAGGTAGAAAATTATTTTAGTATTCTATACATTTTATTTATAGCAATTTCCCATACTTGAAAAACTCCTATATAATGATTAATAGTTTTTTTTAAAACAGCAGTGTATATTACATTATGCAGGAAGATGAAGCATTTATTTTTGTCTAACTAAGTCACAAATATCGGTCAGAGAATTTACCAACTTTTACCATTAGTATCATAATTAAGAACAATGGATTGATTGTAGTGTTTTTGATGATTTTTAGGATATACAATTATTGTAACTTGTTTATATTGTGGGACCCTTTTTCTTATGCTCTTTTTTTTTTTAATACTTATTTATTTGTAATAGAACCTATGTGTTATGACTTAGTTTAACTCAGTGGTTTTCCAACTTAAGCTTGCATAAATATTACATGGAATGCTTGTTAAAACACAAATTGATGGGCTCCCACTCTCAGAGTTTCTGATGGAGAAGATCTGTTGTGGGGCCCAAGAAATTGAATGTCAAATATGTTAGCTTCAGATGATGCTATGGCTATTGGTCCTCGAATCACGCTTTGAGAACCACTGGTTTATGAAGTTACTAATGCAATACTCATGGTGGAAGTACTTGATTTGCATACATTTAAGTAAACTTATTTATCAGAAGATAAAATTTTTATTTTTGTCTTGGGCAATACTTGAAATTTTATAGGATACAGTCATCTCCTTATTTCCATAATGTAGAACTGGGTGGTGAACACAATTGAGTAAACTTCGACTGCTTCAACAGTATCATTAATTTAAAGAACAAGTGTATTTTGGGTGTCTTCTCAGATCCAGGCACTGTGATAGGAACAAGGGTTGTTAGGTAAAGGAAACACTTTCATTGCCCTTGAAGAATTCATACAATATACAAACAATTCTATACAAGTAAAACATACAAACAAGCCTATAATACACACATAAACAAGTAACTTTAACGAAAACCAAGACAGCATAATCTGGGCATTTGCATGAGATATTAGTAAAACACATGGGAAGGCACCTTAAACCATACTGAGAAAATGGGTGATAAGAAAACTGGGATGCAGGGATATAGTAGAGCTGACAAGGGACAAGGTTGTAGTCACTTCTTGGTCATAGCCAGCTACCCAGAGGAAGTGAGTTGTTGGAACTGTGGGCTCGTGGTCGCAGGGGACATCAAGCTCAATTGGCCTAACATACTAACAAAAACATTGTTCCACATCCTACTTTGGCAAGTAGCTACTGGGATCTTAAAAGCTTAGAAGCTGCCATCTAGGTGCAATGATGATTCTCTCCTTGTCCAGAGTAAGGAAGAATGAATAAAACCAAAGCACATGGAAACAATTAGTCCAAGTGGCTGTACACCATGCAATCTTCAGCCTATATGACAATGAGATCAGAAGTGCTAGATGGTACCTGGCTACCACTGCCAACTGCTCTGAGGGAGATCTATGTAGGAGATCCTGGATGGAATGGGAGAGTGGTGTGCAACAAAACTCAAAATCATAAAAAAAAAAAGAGAGAGAGAGACCAGGTTTGCTGGTCTGACAGAGCCTGATGGAATCCCTGAGACTATGGCCCCTACCTGCCTTTCAGGTCTGGAATTGAACCCACTCCCATGGCTTCCAGCCAAACAAAAGACAGACATATGAGCTGAACATTTACATTAGGTAGATACACTCCTTGGAGAGATCAATCATGGGAGAATAGAAGGGGAAGGGCTGTGTATTCACAGGGAGACAGCTCAGCGGGCAGGAGTGCATGGGAGGGAAGGACAGAGGAAAGAAGTAACTATGGGGAGGAAGTGGGAGGGGAGCTATTGCATTGTGGGAAATTACAGTCATTGTTATGGGACAAAGTGTATGTAAGCTGCTGTATGGAAAGTGAATTTGCTCTGTAAACTTTCACCCAAATCACAATAAAAATTAAACAAAACAAACAAACAAACAAACAAACAAAAAAAACCTGAGATGATATTTTAGCCAAATAGGAATACCAAAATAGGGAAAGGGTCAAAAGCAACCCCCCTGGTACCTCTGAATAACAAGCCCCTCCTCAGACCCCCAGGCCTGTTACACAAGGAGAAGTTAGGTCACTCCATTTTTCCAGCACATGCAGCCTTTCCAACATCTTCTACTTAGAACCCACCAGGATGAGGTGCATTTTGCCTTTGCCTCTTCACTTCATTCTCCATGAGAGCCCAACTTCCGTGGCCCAGTCACAGTTTGCACTCTAATGCCTACACACCTTTGTGCATTTCCAGGTCAGCCCTATCTCCTACCTATCCCCAATCAAACATCCCTACACTGTGGTCTCTGGAACACACAGTCCCCTACCAGCAGAATCACCTATATTTTCAACTTGTGCTCTGAATGTTCCCTTCATCTTTTTAGTCTGCCTGAAACTTGGCTCTCCCTTTAAGACACTGCTCTCTCTGGGGCCTTTTCAGGCAGTGACTATTTTTCTTACACAGCTTCATTTCACTTGACTTGCAGTGTGCCTGCCTTCCATGTCCTTATTGCCAGTTTTAGACCACCTTCCTTTTATGATCCAGTTAACAATCTTACAGGATCAGACCATGCTTATCCCTCCTGTGGCAGACAAAAAAAAAAAACAAAAACTCACTGCCATCAAGGTGATTGGACTCATAGCGACCCCTCCCTGGGTTTCCCAGGTAGTATCTCTATGGAAGTAGATTGCCCAATCTTCCTTCTGAGGAGTGGCTGGTGGGTTTGAACCGCCAGCCTTCTGGTTAGCAGTCAAATACCTCAGGCACTACACTACCAGAGCTCCTTTTTAATCAGCAGAGAGCTTTTAAGCCTTGCACCATAAGAGCTTCTAAACTCTGACTCCTATAATCCTTTAACTCTACCAGGACCCATAACCATTACCCCTACTATATTTTAACTGTCTCTCATCTCCCCTAGTCCCCCTGTCCCATCTCCTAAATCTGTGATCAATCATTATCATTACCCTTCATTCCCTCTCAGCTCACTCACCTCTCTTCACTTTGTCACACTACCTTGACAAAAGATTTAATCCTGGATAAATCTGTCTGAAAAGGTGAATCCAGGAACTTGCATATGATTCGAGATAAACACCACCATGCTGATTGGTCCATTTTAAATTAATGATGACTAACTTTAAGTGAATCCTTAATATTGCCTGGCAATTACGCAACATTTTCCTAGCCCCCTTATTTCCTACTCTTATATTACTGCTTCATAGCTTCACCCCTTTCTCCAAATCCATTAATACCTCTTCCCCAGCCTTACTCTCAGCTGATAACTTTACTTTCTATTTCACAGAGGAAATGAGAGTAATAAAAAGAGAATGTCCACAAATACTCACCCCACATCTATCCATTAACTGCATCTCCTTCCATATTTATTACTCTGGATTCAAGCATTATCCGAGGCCAGAACCTCCACTTGTGAACAAAATACTACCCCTATAACTTACTTAAGAATATTGCTCCAATAAGCTGTTCCATTGTGGGAAATTGCAATGTCATGAGACAAAGTGTATGTGAGCTGCTGTATGGAAAGTGAATTTGCTCTGTAAACTTTGACCAAAATCACAATAATTTTTTTTTTTTTAAAAAAGGAATATTGTTCTAACAAGTTTCACTTCTCTACAGCAACTTTTATTCTTCACGAGGGAATTCCCATCAGCATATAGAGTCTGTTATTTCTTCCTTATTTAGAACCCTCTTTTCAACTCTAGCTCCATTTCTCTTCGTCTTGTCCACCCAAAAAGGTAATTATTATTTTTTTTCAATCTTGAAAGATTTGTCTATACTGTCTAAACATGTGCCTTTAATTTCTGCTATCCTTTAAATGCACTCAACTTGATTTTCATTCCCACCCTACCACTAAACCTTTCTTTTCTAGGTTACCAAACAACAGCCTTGCTATTAAAACTAATGGTCAATTCTCAATTGTATCTCACCTGACCTATCAGCTGCAATAGACACGATTAATCCTTCTTTCCTCATGATGTATATTCTGTGTTTGGCTTCTGAAACCCCATATTTTATTAATTTCTTACCTCATTCTCATTGTCCTTTGCTGTCTCTTCCTCTAACTCCATGCCCTTTTAATATTTGAGGGCTTAAGGTTTGGTTTTTGAGTCTCCTCTCTCTTTCAGTCACCCCGTTATGATCTCATTCATGGCCATAGGTTTTACACCATTTATAACCTGGCAATGTAGCCATGCACATGCAGCCTTTCCAACATCCAACCACCCTGATAACATTCACTTATCAAACTTAAGGAGAAAATTGAATCCTGATCTTTCTCTAAACCTGTTACTTTTAGGCTTTTATTCATAACAGGTACAATCAGCCTGTCTTTCTATTTGTTCAGACCAAAAACTTTGGTCTTGCCTTAATTTTCCTCTTTCTCTCATGCTCATCTACCTCATTTATCAAGAAATTTTAGCACTCTACCATGAAATACTGTGGGAAGATGACACTTCTTACCACTTACACTACTATCCCCTGGTCCATATCATCATCATATCTTGCCTGCATTGTTGCCATAGCATTTGAACAGCTTTCTACTTTGTCCACTCTCTCCTGTTGTTTATTCTCAACCCAGTAGCCAGACTGATTCTTTTAAAAACTTAAGTCAGATCATGGGATTTCTTTGTTTAAAAACTCTCCCTTTTGATTTTAAGTAGAATCACTTTATAAGCCTACAAGGACCCAAATAGTCTCCCCTTGGCCTCAGTTCCCTCTCTCATTTCCTCCTTGCTGCTGTTTTCCTGCTCTTATCTTCGGCCACACTGGAACTCTCATGGTTTATTGGATATCCAAGGCCCCTCTCAACTCAGAGCACTCCATCTTCCTGCTGCCTAGAAGGCCATCCCCATGGATACTGGTACAACTGGCTTCTTTGCCTTCTGTAAACTTTGCTTTTCTGTCAGCTCAGTACAGGGAGTGCCGACCACTTGATTGAATGTTCCATTAATTCCCTGCACTGCTATTTTCTATTCCTCTTTGCTGCTTAGTTTTTGATATAACATTTATTCCTTCTAGTATACTATAGCTTTGGATTATTATTATTATTATTATTATTATTATTATTTCCCACTATCTCATCCCCAAAATTTTAATCTCCATGAGGTCAGATATTTTTTTTTCACTAATTTGTTCACTACTTTATCTCACTTAAAAATCTATGTGTCCTATTTTTAGTACCCAATACATTTTTTGAAAATATGAAAGGGATAGCATGAAAATAAAAGACATGGTGGTGAGAGAAACATGGTGTGTGGCTCCACAAACACTTCAGAGTTAACTGGAGGATAACATGGGAGACAGTACATACTGGAGGCTAACATGAGAGATAGAATGTATCCTACAGAAAATCTTGACTTTCTTATATATTTCCTTATAAAGATGGAGTGGCCTCCTGTGGGTAGGAACATTTTGGTTAGACCCTTTAGTTTTTGTAATTAAAGCTACCACTCTTTACCAGTTTCTAAAGCTTATTGATCTGTTTTTACTAAACACATTAAGAAAATTGCACTCCAGGTCTTCAGCAGAGGTAAGAATTCTTCACTGCCTAATACCTAATTCCTTTGAAGAACCAAGGTGACAGAGCAAATATTTACAGGAAATAATTCAAAAGAACTATTATTTCTTTTTTATTAATGAGGCATTCTAATTTTATTATTAGGTCAAATCAACCAGGTTTACATACCATGTATCCAGATGATTCATTTATTTTTTCTTCTCATTGCATTATGTAATGTGATAGCTCTGTGTCACCTGTGTGAGACCAAAGCAGAAAAGGTGTTGATAATCCTGTATTTATGTATTGCTAAGATGTGTACAAAATAAAATCACTACCAATTACTACTAACATATCCACATATTCAATTTTAAAAAATCATCTCCAAGACCAGAAGAACTAGATGGTGCCTGCTACCATTGTCAACCACTTGGAAGAGGATCTATGTAGGAGATCCTGGATAGAGAGGCAGAACAATGCGGAACAAAAGTCAAAATCATTTGAAGAAAAAAAAAAGGGGGGGATCAGGTTTGCTGGTGCAATAGAGCCTGGTGGACCCACTGAGACTATGGCCTCTAGCTGCCCTTCAGATCTGGAATTGAACCCACACCTATGGCTTCCAGCCAAACAAAAGACAGGCATATGAGTTGAACATTTACCTGAGGTAGATCACTCCTTAGAGAGAACAATCATGGGAGAAAGAAGGGCTGCTTATGCACAGGGAGACAGCTCAGGGGGCAGGAGTCCATGGAGGGATGGACACAGGGAAGAGGTAACTATCAGGAGGAAGTGGAAGGGGAGCTGTTGCATTGTGGTAAACTGTGGTCAATGTCATGAGACAAAGTGTATGTGAACTGCTGTATGGAAAGTGAATTTGCTCTGTAAATCTTCACTCAAATCACAATTAAAAAAATTAAAAAAAAAATCATCTCCATATGTTGCAAACAAAATGTAGTAAGTTAAAAAATAAACTAAATCAGAATATGTATGTTATAAAAAATGAATATACTTATATATATTTACACATATATAATATTGATGGGCTTTAGAAAACTCATAAAAATGTTTTGTATTTTTTATTTTTTCTGCATGTCAAATATTTTCTATAGCATGTGTATGTTACTTATGTCATTAAATAAATATAATAAAATTTCTAATTTTCAAAGAAAATTAAAAGGTTACTCTCCTCTCAGAATCTTATCCTCCTTCTTTTTTTTCCATTAATTAATTTGAGGATGGTGCAGGATCAATCAGCATTTCATTCTGTTGTACATAGGGTTGCTATGAGTTGGAACTGACTCAACGGCAAGTAACAACAACAATTGAGCTAATGAACTTAAATACTCAAAAAAAAAAAAAAAAATCCCTAAAAGATTGTTTGCTTGCATGCACTCTAGAAATATATTTAACATTTATTTTTTGTTTGGGAAATTCCTAGGATATTTTCTTTGCCATAAGTAGATCTGATCAAATAATGTGAAGCTGAGATCAATTCCACTCATGCATGGATTTTACCAATGATATTTACTGTGTAGTTTGTAATATGTAAGGGTATTTAAGTGACCAAGTCATGCTTCTGGTTCTAAAATGAGGTGTTACCATGGCAGCTAGCTCAAAGTTCCATCACAAAAAAGATAATATATAAAGCTGAGTGAGTGGTAAAAATTATCTTTATCCAAAAACAGAGGAGATAGTATCATAATCAATTATAATATCATTCTTTAAAACCTCAGTTGTTATTTTAAAAAAACAATTATGGAAAATGCATAAATTATTTTAGTGTTATTCATGAATTAGCTTTCCAATAAAACATGGTCCACAGATAGGAAAATAATTGTGAATTAGATTATAGTTACCTCATTAAAGCTTATCTGAAGATATATAGAACTTCAATACCAATGCTCTAACAGTAATTTTAGATCTCAAACAATATCTGATGACTGTTTTTCAGAATAAGGTTAACTAAATGTAATATTTATCTAGATTATGATAGATGTTGAGGCACACATTTGGCATTTACAATGTACTTTACTTTTTAGCATATCCTGAGTGGGTAGAACATATCAATGACACAGAAGTGGATATAGGCAGTGATCTCTATTGGCCCTGTGTGGCCACTGGCAAACCCATTCCTACAATCAGATGGCTGAAAAATGGATATGCGGTATGTATGTTGAAATGTCTTGCTACTCTCAACATGTCTGGGCAACATTTCCGGGTGGTCCTGGGATAAATGTAGCATGAGTGTCAATAGAATGATACTTGGGCCCTAAAATACAAATACTTCTTAAAAAAAAAAAAAAAGAAAGAAAAAACTAACAATACTTAACATGAAATATCTTCCTTGAACTTAAACAACTTTCTATAATCTTATCTTTACCTTCTTTCTCTCCCTTATTTTTTCCTCTGTTCCACTTTTCTCCCTCTTCCTACTCATCCATATCCACTACCTGATATGACCCTCTTTTTCTTGCCACTGTTTCCCTAACTCCACAGAAGCATAGGTAAGAGTGCAGCTCTAAGTCCTACCTTTAGCCCCGGGGACAAGTAGCAGCAGTGGGATCCTTCGCTACCTTCCCACTGTAATCTCCCATTGGGGCCAAGAGGGAAAAAGGTGTACTCTCAGCTCTGTAAGATGAATAGAACAAGAGCCACTGGGCATGGTAAGTGGGTTTTACTTCCCCATGCCATGAAAATCCCACTCCACTTGCCTTAAATCACAGTGGGGACAGATGAAAATAGTGTATCAAAATTAAAGATAACCAAGCACAAACCTAAACGAAAGCATTTTGATTAAAGTTTATGAAGAATATATGTTTAATTTGTGTTCTTTTCAGTATCATAAAGGAGAATTGAGACTGTATGATGTGACTTTTGATAATGCTGGAATGTACCAGTGCATAGCTGAAAACACACATGGAGTCATTTATGCAAATGCTGAGCTGAAGATCTTGGGTCAGTATCATTTCTAATTGTGGTTAAATGTTCAGCAAAAAATAACATATACACACACAATGGTCATAGGGTATCCATAGATTATATTGAAATTCACATTACTTTCTTGAATAGCTAAAGTTAAAAACTTTTAAAATGTGGTTTGGAGTAGATTGATATTTTTGTTTTTCCTTTTACTAGAGAATATTAAATAGAGAAAAGTAACTAATGTTTTTTATATTGGTTGAAAATTCTAACTACATGTATGTTCTTACTAAATTAAATTGCAACTTCGTTTTATTTTTTAACTGAGCAACTTGAACTCTATAATAAATTTGAGGCACCATGGAGTGTAATAATTTCTAACATATTTTAAAAATAATTAAGTGAAATCTATACCTGCCAACTTATATAAGTCTTGTACTCTCCTACATCTGGACAGGTAAACACAGTCTACAGAATCCCAAAACAATGCAGACTGTTGTTACAATGCTGCATCTGATGAGATGAGTTTTTAGTACTTTCTGGTTTTATCAATCTCCAAGTCACATGTCCTACAGTTACTATTTCAAACCTTTAGGATATCCTCAAGCCCCATACTCCTCCCTGACTCCTCTTTTTATATTGTTTTCTTTTTTCTCCATGAAAATTGAAATCCTTTGGCATGAAATATTTCATCTTCTAATAGCTCACTCAAAACTATCTCTTCACTGCACTTGTCCTTTTAATACTCTTCATCTAGAGGAAGAAGTGTATCTCCTCCTTATCCAAAGGCAATCCGTTTACCTCTGATTCATATTCATTCCTTTTCACTTTCACTGACACTTGGTATCAACAGCTATCACTTCTCTGATATTTTTAACCCTAACACATGCATATGTGATCTCACCTGTTGCACCATAGAACTCCACAGGGTTTTCAAGGCTGTGACCTTTCAGAAGCAGATCACAAGCCTTTCTTCCAAGGCACCTCTGGGTGGTTTTGAACCACCAACCTTTTGCTTAACTGTTTGTGCCATCCAAGAACTTCCTAAATTTGAGATAACAAAAAAAAAAAAAAAAAATACCTCACATCCATTAAGTCAATTTTGACTCATAGAGAGAGCCCCATTGGGTTTACTGAAGTAGATTGCCTCATCTTCCTTCAGCAGAGCTGCTGGTGGGTTTGAACTGCCAACCTTCCGGTTAGCAGTCAAATGCCTCAGACACCACACCACCAGAGCTCCTTACATTGGAGATAGTAGCACTTAGTTAAAATGTGGTTGAGAGGACTGGCCATGACTGTATGTTAATGTTCATAGAGGTAATCAATCCCTCCAGCCTTTCATCTAACTTCCTTTGTGGAACTGACACAAAACAATTGAATTACATGTAACTTTCATGGTAAGTTACATATATACAACATTTTGTTAGGATGAAAGTTTATAAAACTTAATCCAGTTATCAAGAACTATACATTTGAAGTGGGTAAATTTTATGATTTGTAAAATATAAATAGAATTGTTAGGTACAAGAAAATGTATTAGGTATGACATTTTTATTAGTCATGGCTGATAATATTTGGTGAGATTAATGTTTTCTACTACTCGGAAGGAAGATGGAGCAATCTACTTCTGTAGAGATACTGCCTCAGAAACCCAACGAGGGGTCACTATGAGTCAGGACCAACTCGACAGCAGTGAGTTTATTAACCAATAAAGGAATAAAAGACATTATATTCCAGAGGGAAATATTATTTGTTTTTCCATTTTTTTTTAACAAAAGAGAAAAATGGTAATTTGTTTTTCTTTTAGCTTTGGCTCCAACTTTTGAAATGAATCCTATGAAGAAAAAAATCTTGGCTGCCAAAGGAGGAAGGGTTATAATTGAATGCAAACCTAAAGCAGCACCTAAACCAAAATTTTCATGGAGTAAGGGGACAGAGTGGCTTGTAAATAGTAGCAAGTAAGTAGAGAGAACTAGAAATTCAATTACAATTCACTATTTTGGAAAGAATTTTTTCATAGAGACTTGTTTTTGTATTGAAATCTGAATGTTGTTTGTTCCAACTTCTCTCCACAGGAGCTAATAATTCTAAAGCAAACAGAAATAGTTACCATTCACCATCAGAATCTATTACAATTGAGTTTCAATTCTTAGGATCCTATAATTTATAAGGAATTTAAAAAGTTGAGTCTTTGAGATTCTTTTATACATTGTCTAAGGTCTCTCAGTTTATGAACTCCTGGGAAATAAATAGAATCTAACTTTTTTTTTTTTTCTTTAACATGGACATCTATATTTTTTCATATTTGATGCAATTAACTTACTTAATATTTAAGTTGGAAAATAAAAATGATGATTTCAAAGTACAAATCATCTATCTGCTGAAATCAACAGAAATTTATCATTTTCCTAATGAGTAGGCCATCTACCAATGTTTCAGTGGCTTTGGGAAAAAATTGAAAAAGGCAATTTATGAGTAACATGTATTATTTATACCAAAGTCACATGGAATAGTTTCTTTGAGTTCCTTGTTATTGTTGTTGTTGTTACGTGCCATCAAGTCGGACCCGACTCATAGCAACCCCTCCTTGGGTTTCCAAGGCAGTATCACAATGGAAGTAGATTGCTCCATCTTCCTTCCAAGGAGTGGCTGGTGGGTTTGAACCGCCAGCCTTCTGGTTAGCAGTCAAATACCTTAGGCACTATGCTACCAGAGCTCTTTTGAGTTCCTTAGAAGATGTTATGTATACAGCAAGTACTAAATGGCAGAGGAGAGAACCTGAATGGGGAAGAGAAGAAATAGGTAAGGAGCAGGGATATATATTCCAGGCAATAACAGCAGTATGTGCAAAGGTCCTAAGGCAAGGAATATGAGATGTGTAAAGAATTCCAAGAAGTAAAATCAGTATGGCTGGTCTTTAGATGAAAATGGCAAGTAGTTTTAAGAGATGAGGCATACTAAGTCAGATCTTACATGCTAAGGGGTTTGGGCTTCATCTAAGAACAACTGAAATGTCAAAGGTATAAATAAGGGAAGAATGAGGTAGTTTTTGCTTTTTAAAGGTAATATTCTGAGAAAAAAAAGTAGAAACTAGATTTTCTTCACAATAATTCAATAAAGTAAGTAAGGTAGACCCTTTTTTGATATGTAGAAACCTGGGAAGTTAAAGTGACCGCCAGAAAATATATTGATAATATCCAAGCCAGAACATGCCTGTGTCATGTTGGCATGGAAGTAGACCATGACAATACAGTTATCTGCTTGAGATGATCACAAGTTTGGCGATATACAGGAGGGAAGGAATGCAGTGGCAGTAGTTGCTGCCTTGATCACATTAACCTTTAAAGTTCATGTGTTTTACATAAAAGTTATTAAGACTTTTGCAAAACTGGTATTAGAAGAGTAAATATAAAAGGATGAGTCAATGTGTTTAATTTGCTGCTGAAACATTAATGATCAGACAATGAGCAACCCAGAAACCTTGATCAAAGGGTAGCTCCATTCTAGGTGTTCATTCATTAACAACAAATAGCACAGCATTCCATATTGGTCTTAGCTCTCTCCTCTTGGTAATATAATCTTGCCCAGATTTTGATGAGAACCAGAGTCCTGGGCTTCTCCAACAAAGTACCAGAACTGTTTTCAGGGACTTCTATTTCCTAATTTATCAGCATATATTCAAAAAAGAAAGGAAAACCTAGGTTCTAAAAATCTCTTTCTTTGGCTCTGTTTCAGTATTTTTAAAGCCTTTGATTCAAGTTGTATTACTTTCTTGATGAAAACGTCTACAAATCTAATTGCTGTTCAGTACACTAATCCATGAATATGAGTCAGGTCCGACTCATAGTGACCCCTCTTTGGGTTTCCAAGGTGGTATCCCTCTGGAAGTAGATCGCCCAATCTTCCTTCTGAGGAGTGGCTGGTGGGTTTGAACCATTAGCCTTCTGGTTAGCGGTCAAATGCCTTAGGCACTACGCCACCAGAGTTTCTGTTATAAAATGTAGTCAAATAACCTGAGATACACTTTATAATAGATATAGTATTTCGTGTACAAATAAGTTTGAATGTTATATAAAGAAAAGTTAAACAATTATTTTTAGGGAAATAAAATATTTCTAATTGAAAAAGATTATGCAAGAGGTAAGTAAATGACTGTCCTTAAACATAAATGTAGTCTCATTCTGATACTAATTATGTACCATGTAAGGAAGTTAATTTTATTCCTGGCTGTTGTTGTGTTGTTATGTGCCGTCAAGTCGGCCCCGACTCATAGCGACCCCTCCTTGGGTTTCTGAGGCAGTATCACTACGGAAGTAGGATTGCCCAACCTTCCTTCCGAGGAGTGGCTGGTGGGTTTGAACTGCCAGCTGTCTGGTTAGCAGGCAAGTGTCTTAGCCACTATGCTACCAGAGCTCCCTTAAGAGGTGGCCCGTCTACCTGGTGGGGAGTGGCCGATGGGTTTGAACTGCCAGCCTTGGGTGTGGCAGCTGACTGCCCGAGGCCCTGAGGCCATCCCCGGGGGCCTATTCCTGGTTAGTGACATGTAAATGGCTTTTCCTATATTTTCTATCAGTAGGGAGAGGGCAAGAATCTTGAGTTATAATTAAGCTCTTAACTGTATGATTTTGTGTTGTGCTCAAAGGATTTCTTCAATAGAATTTTATTTTTTTTTACTTGCTAATTTTGACTGCTACCAGCTCCAAAATGAGTTTTATCTAATCTATTTATGTGTAAAAAGCTCCGAGATTCTCTGCTATTCCAGAACTGATATCTTTCACAAATTAGTAAATAAGGTGCAGGTTACCCTGAAATAATTCTGGTAATAATAAATGAATAATTTGTGTAAGACCAGATTTTTCCTAGTTTGATTGACTGCTTATCCATATCATGTTATCTGGAAATAAAGATAAGATCCTAAGACTTTCATCTATATTGATTTAAGAGCAAAGACCATTATTATTTTAAAAAAACAAAATTCAAGTTTTCTAAATATTCTGACTAAAAATTAATTTTACTGACCTGGGAAAAGTACCTGAAATGTAACCCAACCAACCCCCTGCCTTCAAGTCAATTCTGACTCATACCAACCCAATAGGATGGAAGAGACCTGTCCTTTAGGGTTTCTAAAGCTGTAAATCTTTATGGAAGCAGACTACCTCATCTTTCTCTCACAGAGCGGCTAGAGGGTTCTAAGCTGAACCTCTGGTTAGAAGCCAAATGCTTTAACCTCTGTGCCGTCAGAGGAGAGAGATATAGGACAGCAAAAATGTATCTACTCCTCATTCATCGACATGGTTAGATTCCAAAGTAGGCCATTATGCAAAAATTGGCATTATTGGAAAGTGAAGGATGACCACATTACCTCATCCCCTCACCTGTACTGTGAATGTTCTGCTGGACCCTTGAAGTCACCTGCCACCACTACCTCCCCCTACCCCACATGGCCTCAGGAGAGCTCAACCCCCACCTCTGCCTGCAGGGAAGGGCCATCCAGTCTTCCAGAGCCAGGATGGCCCAAGTGGCCACCTACATTCCTGCAGTCCCCTCTATCTCCGACTCTCACCATATTTTCAGGTTGAGTGGTCCTACTTTATTATCTCCTCAACCACCCCCAAACACCTTTCATGGCTTTGTCCATAAGTGGGAGGACCTGGGTGCCACGGGGGGGGGGGGGCGGGGATGCTCACTGCTTGGTGGGTTCCCTCTCTGGCCCCTCACTGGAACATCCTTCAGCTCTTGCTAGGTGGTCCTGTCCCCATCAGCCCCCATGTCCCATGAGAATCAATAATCCAGAGCTGCTTCTGAGGCCATGATGGCCAGGCCTGGATTCTGTCCTTGACTTTAAACAGCTGCTGCTAGCCACTCCCCACTGACCTCACCAAATAGCCTGCCCCACCCTCACCTGTGCCCATCTAGGAAGGGCTTCCAGGAAGCATAAGGGGCTACACAGGTGCTGGTCACCTGACATGGGGTCATATAACCCCAAGCATCCAAGTGCCACATCCCAGGGCTCCTTGCTCCCGGCCATCCCTGCTACCTTTCAGGACTGAAAGCTGAGGCCAGACCCAAGAGTCCCATTTCCTCCCCAGCCCGAGGGCAACCCACCTTCAGGACACTTGCTGCTGCTGCTTCAGCCTCTGCCCCCTGTCAGCTCGGAGGACCCAACAGATAGCATCTCAGCCCCACAGCCCAATTCTAGTACCCTCTCTGCTCTGCCTGGCACCCTGGTGGCTCTGGGAAAGTGTGCCCCATCCCCTCCTGGGTAGTAAAATAGTATCAATATGAATGTCATTTCTACATGCATATGGGGTCTGACCTTTAGGGACTTCAGTGTTGGTTACTGCCAGACATACATCATTAATGAGCAAAATAGTTGGATAGATTTTTACTCTTGTCATAAATGCAAAATGTGGGATAAGGATAGGTAAGTGAGGAATAGGTGTATATGCAGGAAGGCCAGTTGGAAAACTCTTCCAGTAGTCCAGTAGCTAGTTCTGAAACAACTAGTTAATTCTAAGGAAGATTATTAAAAAAAAAAAAAAAATGGCTAGAATGCTATCAATGATGGGAGAACAGAAGGGCAGTGTTTGCACAGGGAGAGAGCTGAAGGGGCTGGGAGGAGTGCATGAGATGGAAGGATATGGGGAAGGGGTAACTACAGGAAGGAAGTGGGAAGAGAGCTGTCACATTGTGGGGAATTGCAGTCAATATCATGAGACAAAATGTGTATAAAATGCTGTATAGAAAATGAATTTGTTCTGTAAACTTTCGCCTGAATCACAATAAAAATTAAAAAAAAAAGAAAAACAAACTTGATATTGTCAATTAACGTGTAAAACGTAATGACTGAAAGATAATAACCTAAGATAGATAATAATAAAGTATTTCATTAAATTAATTTTGTTAATTATGTGTGTGTGTGTGTTTCATTTCAATAGAGTACTCATTTGGGAAGATGGTAGCTTGGAAATCAATAACATTACAAAGAATGATGGAGGTATCTACACATGCTTTGCAGAAAATAATCGTGGGAAAGCTAATAGCACTGGGACTCTTGTTATCACAAGTAAGAAATCATTTGATTAATGTATTTTTAATAGTGCTTAATTTCTAATGTTCTATAAGACAGATGAATCAACTTTAAACCTCTAACTGTCCATGTATTGGTAAGTTTCCATTTTAAAAGCACTCTATGCAAGTAACTTACTTGATTTAATTACTCCTGGAATTCTAAGTTAAAATATCCATTCCTTAGCACAGAGAAATCAAAATATATTGATTTTATTCTTTCATTGTATCAGATAATATGGTGTCTCATATCTTCTTGAATTGTATTTTACTCCTTTATTTAAAAATGTATAGATCCCACACGAATTATATTGGCTCCAATTAACGCTGATATCACTGTTGGAGAAAATGCCACCATGCAGTGTGCTGCTGCGGCTGACCCCACCCTGGATCTCACATTTGTTTGGTCCTTCAATGGCTATGTGATCGATTTTAATAAAGAGAATATTCATTACCAGCGGAACTTTATGGTATGTGTTTTAAATTTCATCCTGTTAACATCCCAATGAGGTGTATGTATCTCCCTCTGCAACATCTATTACTATAATCATTTTAATGAGACTGAAAAGCAAGTTTAAAAGGCTTTTCATGGTTCTCTTTATATTAATTGTAGTAGTATTGAAACTTTTTTAAAATGGCTAACCTTAAGGGTTTTGGTAAGGAGAGTAATAAATATTCATTGATTCACTGGTGAACTTTAGGCACCTTGCCCCCCTTACTTACAATACAGTTTTCATACTGCTTTCTACTGCACCTCAGCACATATGGGCTCTGGGTTATAGCACCTTCACTTTCATTTCAAATGATCCGAAAGCATGGAACTTATACTTTGTTATAATGATTTCTTTAAAGCATTTATTTTAAAATTAAAAGCATATATTTTATTATTTGTTATTATTTTGGACACAACATATAGATGTAAGCTTTGAGAAATAGTGTAGTTTGAAGAAAGTTAAATGAATGTATTTTAAGAATTGTAAAGTATACACATATGCAATTCCTATAATTAAATATACTGATATAGAGAGTCCCTATATAAAAATAAATAAAATAGAGCAAAGACTCTAGAAGTAATGCAGGAATAACAACTTGCAGAGGAAATCATTGGCTGTCTAGGATACAATGCATTTGAAAAACCAATTTATCACTGGCAAAGGCAACCACTTAGAAGCCTAAGGACCTTTTCAGAGCAGGGCTTCAACCAGCTCATTCTGGTTTAACCCCTTGCTGAGAATTTGCCTTTCCACCCCAGATATACTGAAGCAGAATCTATGTTTAAACAAGACCCCCAAATGATTCTAATGTATACATTAGGGATCTATAAGAATTCCTTGGGGATCTTGTTAAACTGTAGATTCTCATTCGATTTATCTGTAGTGGAAAGGCAAATTCCCAGCAGGGATCAAACAGGAGTGAACTGGTGGAAGCCTTGATTTAAAGCATATAATTAATTTACTAGGAGCTCTGGTAGCGTAATGCGTAAGGCACTTGACTGCTAACCAGAAGGCTGGTGGTTCAAACCCACCAGCCACTCCTTGGAAGGAAGGTTGGGCAATCTACTTCTGTAGTGATACTGCCTCAGAAACCCAAGGAGGGATCGCTATGAGTCGGGTGTGACTCGACGGCACATAACAACAACAATTAATTTACTTAGTTTTTGTTTTAGAAGTCAATGATGGCTTAGAAGTACAATTTTTTATTGACTCAGGAAAATATTTAACATTTTTAAAGTCTTATAAAATCTGAATATTGATAATATTGATATGTATGTATTATAGTAATACATACATATATTCCAGATCCTTTTTTTTTTTTTTAATTCTTCTGGAACTTTCTACTTCTAAAAGCCAAAGCAAATTTTGAATCAAGTTAAGTAAGACTGGTTTAAACTAGATGAAGACATTTCACGTTTTTGTTAGGTAGATGCAAACAAGCAACAATGAATACGCTGTCAATGTTTGTGCCTTCCATGTGTTGACTGTTCTTCATTCAAGTTCTTGTCTTCAATTTAATTAGCCTAGCTGTAATGAGATCAGCTGTAACTGTATGTCTACAGAAAACTTACCAACTGGTTTTGTGTTTCTGAACCAAACTTACAGTTTCAAAAACAAACAAACAAAAATCCTATGAATTGGCATAGAACTATATTAAAATACTATTGTGTATTTTATAAGGCACTCTGGTGGTGCTGTGCCTAAGGCATTTGACTGCTAACCAGAAGGTTGGTGATTCAAACCCACCACCCACGCCATGGAAGGCAGATGGGGCAATCTACCTCCTTAAAGATTTGCCACCTGAGAAACTGAAAGAGGGTCCCTGTGAGTCGGAATGGACTCCATGGGAGTGGGTTTCGTTTTTGGTTTAATGTATTGTAATATTACACTGTTTGATGTATATGTCTGAAGCTAATAACCAAAAACTAAACCAAACTCACTGCCATCGAGTGGATTTCGACTCAGGGACCCTTTCTTGGGTTTCTGAGGTGATATCACTACAGAAGTAGATTTCCCAACCTTCCTTCCAAGGAGTGGCTGGTGGGTGTCATGTACTAAATCATAAACATGCCCACCATTACTGAAATTGGCACCAAGGCTTTTTAATAATTTCTTCCAAATTCTTTTTTTTTTTTTTTTGTAAGAAAAACTAATACTACTCAGTTTTTAATCATTTTAAGACGGGGGAGTGGATGGAGAGGGAAGTGGGCTAAACAGAAAGCTTAGTTTCAAAACCTAGACAGCTGAAGTTGTTTAATTCTTTAGTGTGATAAGTCGAACATCAAAAATAAAATCTAGAAATTTTATAAAATAGATATGAGCTTATACTTTTCCATGACAACAATAGTTTATACAAGTAGTTATTTAATGGCTGCCAAGAAGTTTATATACATAGATTTGGGAACTTATGTTGGCCCAAATAAGCTGCAGCTTAATATTTGCAACCTATTTATGTTCCTCAAAATAGGAAGTACATTTTTATAAAATAAACCAACCCACTGCCGTCAAGTGACTCCTGACTCATAGAGACCCTGTGTACAACAGAAGGAAACATTGCTGAGTGGTTCGCCATCCTGACCATCCTTGCTAATTTTATAGCGACTTTATAGAAGAGAATAAAACTGCCCCCTAGGGTTTCCAAGGCTGCAGAGCTTTACAGAAGAAGACTACCACATCTTTCTCCTGAAGACGGGTTTGAACTGCTGACCTTTCTTTCAGCAGCTGAGCATTTAACCACTGCGCCACCATGGCTCTTTGAGAGGTATCCTGTTGTTGTTATGTGCCTTCGAGTGGGACCAGACTCATAGCGACCCCTCCTTGAGTTTCTGAGGAGGTATCACTACAGAAGTAGATTGCCCCATCTTCCTTCCGAGGAGTGGATGGTGGATTTGAACCACCAGCCTTCTGATTAGCATTCAAGTGCCTTAGGCACTACGCTACCAGAGCTCCCAGAGAGGTACCTCTGTTGTTGTTGTTGTTGTTGTTATGTGCCATCGAGTCAGACCCGACTCATAGCGACCCCTCCTTGGGTTTCCGAGGCAGTATCACTACGGAAGTAGATTGCCCCATCTTCCTT
>NW_006921632.1:15624103-15651641 GCF_000298275.1 Orycteropus afer afer | reverse complement strand
TGGTTTCCCTTTTCTTTGTTGAAGAGGGTCTGTGCAATCCTTCTGCCTAGTCCGCCATCTTGCCCCGCCTCTAGTAATTAATTTTAAGTCTATAATCAAATCCTTAATAATATACATACAGAAAAATATTAAGAAATTAATTATCTAGACTTGTCATGCCACTTATTCTTTCATTTATTCACTTGCATATTATTATTTGCTCATACTCAACTAAAATCCCATTAACTTATGCATAGGAGGAGGTTAAGAAAAAAATATATATATATGTATAAATTTGACATATTTGAAGCTTTGCTACAATAAGCTACTAAAAGTTTTATTTTATCTTATCATTCTTTTAGTCTGTTAAAGTTATATAGTAAATAAATCACAAATTAATCAATCAAAGTCCAGTTGTATGACTTTTATTTTGATATTCCAGTTCAGTAGCTGTTAGAACAAATACAAACAGCAGAAACATTTTATTTTTTAATTTAACTGTATAACCTCTTTTGTCCTAGAAATGTCTTACAACTATCTTAACAAAATATATGTACCTAAATATATAATTTTATTCCTCTCCCATGGTGGTACATCAACTGCAAAAAATATTCCTTCAGTACCAACCTGTTGTTGTTGTTGTTATGTGCCGTCAAGTCGGCCCCGACTCATAGTGACCCCTTCAGAAGTAGGATTGCCCAACCTTCCTTCCAAGGAGTGGCTGGTGGGTTTGAACCGCCAGCCGTCTGGTTAGCAGGCAAGTGTCTTAGCCGCTATGCTACCAGAGCTCCCCAACCTAGTGTTTAAGATCTACTTTGACTTGTTTTCTTTCAACTGTTTGGCAACAACACTCTCCTTGTTAGAGCCATTATCTTAGTTTACCACGTGCATTTCTTAGACTTTTCAATTCTGGTTTTTATCACTGTAATTTTTAAAAGTCTTTTATTACAAATATTTATTAAAATTACAATTTCAGCAAGGAGTGATTGCCCGTGGAGATGAATTCCTAAAGATTACGTGGAATTGTGCAGTGTGCCTGCAACCAGGCAGACCTGGGCTCTAGACTTCACTTTCCATTTCTAATTATGTGCCTCTGAGCCAGTGATTAAACCTCTCTAAGCCTCATATTTCTGTTCTGTAAAATTTTACATCATTCATGTTACTTCACTGGAAGTAGATTGCCCAATCTTCCTTCTGAGTAGTGGCTGGTAGGTTTGAACCACCAGCCTTCTGGTTAGCAGTCAAGTGCCTTAGGCACTATGCTACCAGCACTCTCAAAGCAGTGTGGTCAGCTGCTATCTTTGAGCAGGATGCAGTGCTGCTTTGGACTGTGCTAAAAATTCAAAGGCAAAAGATTTGGTTGCTCTGCAGTGTGTATGCTGCCTTCTTCTGAAAGAAGAGCTAGACTTCGACCAATAATTTTCCTGTTCTGGCTATATTTCTAGTTCACTGTAACTTTAAAAATTTTATTCTGTTCCTGTGATTCTTCCTTGGTCATGACTGAATTGGGAGGAACCAATTCAAAGTCTTGACACTATCTTAAAGAAAGAGTTAGGAATAAATCTCATTCATAACCCAAGGAATACTTGAGCATTATTTCATTTTCAAAAGTTTTTTTCTTCCTTTTAAGTCTTTTTAAATTTGTTTTTACATTCATGCAATCTTAGTACTGATGCATTATTTAAAATGATAATAACTTGAATACTATTAGAGAATTAGTGTTATGTTATATATGAAAGTAGTTTTGTTACTATGGAAGGGAATGAATGGCCTTATTTCTTGGAGATTCAAAGCAAAGATATATGGAGTAAAGTATGATACTTGTTATTCATTATTCAAGGCTTCAATAATAGATGATAGATAAATAGAAGATAGAGAAAAAGAAAGATAAAGATAGGCAGCTATCTAGACAAATAAAGCAAATATGGTTAAAAAAAAGTTTACAATTGTTAAATCTGGTTGGTTTATATGTGAGTGGCCATTTAACTCTTCTGTCTACTTTGATATTTGAAAATTTACATAGGAAAAAGTTCAATAAACAGATAAAAAAATATATCATATTTTATTCTTCCTACTAGGAGAAAGTATCTACTTCTCCTTTCCAAACTAATCTAATTCTAGTTTTATGATCTATAAACCACCACTTTGGAAACAACTTCACCTGGTGAAACTATGACTATATATTTACTATAGAGCCTTACACATGTAGCTTAACTTTAAGAGTCAAATAACTTATCTCTAAGATGGGCATATTAATACTATCTTCCTGGGGATTATAAAATTTAAATTAGAAAATGTATGTAAAAGTAGTTAGCACATTGCTAAGCAACAATAAATCAGATCAAGTAGGAGGCATGCAATAATAAAGGGAACCGTGGCAGTCGTAATAGTACAAATGGTAGGAGTAATTTTAGTAGCAGTTGCAGTAATAGTAGCAACAGTAGTAGAAGTGGTTGTAACATTCTATTAACAGAAATAGTAGCAGTAGTAGTGATTATAACTGTGGTAATATTTTTTTCCCTCATGTGTTAAATATTAAATAGGGTTAAAAATAATACCTATCTTGTGAGGTTGTTGTTAAAAACAAATGAGTTTGCACATTGATAAAAATCTCTGATACTTTGGAAGTCTGTACTAAATATTTACTATTAGTAGTGATGGTGTTGGTGGTGGTGGTAATATTTTCATTATATACAAATATTTACTACCTTATTCCTTCTCTACTTTAATGAACCAAAAGTTCTTTAAAAATTGTTTCATTTTTTTCTTCTTGGATATAGTACACATCAGGAAAATTTTGGTGGTACAGTGGTTAAAGCATCTGGCTGCTAACCAAAAGGTCGGTAGATCAAACCCACCAGCAGCTCCATGAGAGGAAGATGAGGCAATCTGCTTCTATAAAGATTTACAGCTTTGGAAACCCTTTGGGGTTCTACTCTGTCCTATATGGTCATTATGAGACAGCATCAACTCAATGGCCGTGGGTTTGATTTTTAGGTTTATAGAATGTATCACCAGGAGCTCTGGTAGCATAGTGCCTAAGGCACTTGACTGCTAATCAGAAGGCTGGTGGTTCAAACCCATCAGCCACTCCTCGGACAGAAGATGGGGCAATCTACTTCTGTAGTGATACTGCTTCGGAAACCCAAGGAGGGGTCACTATGAGTTGGGTGTGACTCTACGGCGCATAACAACAACAACAGAATGTAGTACTAATATTTAATAACTTTTGCCTATAAGTTCTAGAATATCCTCTTTAAAGTATTTGCTTTCCTCCAAACTTCTGTATCTGTCCTTTCACTCTAAACTACAGTGGAACAATGAGGACCTCTGATGGTGCAGTTGTTAAGACATTTGGCTACTAACCAAAAAGTCAGAGGTTCAAACCCGCCAGCCACTCTGTAGAGGAGAGATGAGGCAATCTGCTTCTGTAATGATTTACTAACTTGAAAACCCATTTGGGGTTGTTATGTGTCTGAATCCACTTGATAGCAGTGAGCTTGAGCCTGACAATGGGACAAAAGAGACCTTTTTGTTAATATATTTAGTTGTAGTTATGTGCCATCGAATAGGACCCAATTCGTAGTGACCCTCCTTGGGTTTCCCAGGTGGTATCACTATGAAAGTAGATTGCCCCATCTTCCTTCTGAGGTGTGGCTGGTGGGTTTGAACCGCCAGCCTTCTGGTTAGCAGTCAAGTGCCTTAAGCACTATGCTACCAGAACTCTTTGTTAGTATATAGCCATTATTAACTCTAACTTTTACCTAGACTTTGTATATACTGTACAGCATATTTCTTTGTTCTTCATGACAAATTTACCTTGTTAATAAAATTGAGTACTTCATTTGTACTGCATGAATGGTTTTCCATGTTAGTACGTGGGAGAGGGGAAAGGAAGGAATGGACATTTATATGCTGGAAGTCTTTTGATTTAAACTTGAAATTTCTGAGTGGTAAACCACATACACACTTTGGAACATCCCTGAGCTTTGCTATCACAATTTCCAGTATGTGATTCAGTTCTCCTCATATGAAGGGATGCATTTTGTAATTCAGCCAAGCTGTGGTTTTTAGTGAAAATATAGAGAGCATTCGTATCTAATTTGTGGCTAGAATATGCTGAGGCCCATGATCTTTACTTGCTTTGTAAGCGTTCTGTTAACCACTGAGAACCTCAACTTCTCCTGAGGTATGGAAAGTGCTAGCACCATTTATAAAAACTTAAGGGAAGCTTTTATACATATACAACTATATTGAGAATGATATAGTATATTTTTTTGTTTGCTTTCCTTCTGAGTATTTTTCCATGCCACACCTTTGCCAAACATAGAATGAATGAGAATAAACCTTAGGATTGTTCATTATTGCTTTATACAAGTAAGCTGATCATTACCTACATGAAGCCAAACACTGAAAATAGACTTTTTAAATGAGTTCACCATTTTAAACTTTTAGAATAGCTTAAAAGTTTTAGGTGAGTTTACTCTAAAAATTCAGTAAGTATAAATTTAATATACTTGTAGTTCAATGTATATAAACTTAATAGAGTAGTTTAAGAAAAATAATTCATATTTTTCTTACACGTCATATAGTATAAAATGCATAACCACATTATTTCTCTCAGAATAAAATAAATGTTATGTTTCAAACTGAAAATCTTGGAAAGATAGCAATTTCATTAAGAAATAAAGAGTATTAGATATACATCATACTAACGTTAAAACAAGGGCCATTATGGCAATATAACTTGGTCATTTTTAATATTATTTTTGGTTTCTTTTTTTTTTTATCAGGATATTGGAGAACATATAAAATTTAAAATTTCTGAGGTTTTCTTTTTAAGTTTCAATCTATTATCATGGCTTATTGAAGTAGTGAGAGTTTAGTATCAGGATTAATTTTTGATTAGATATATTATGCAACCAAAGTATGAGTTTATATGAAAGTTGTTGTTGTTGTTGTTATGTGCCATCAAGTTGGCCTGACTCATAGCGACCCCTGCTTGGGTTTCCAAGGCAGTATCACTATGGAAGTAGGCTTGCCCGACCTTCCTTCGAGGAGTGGCTGGTGGGTTTGAACCGCCAGCCATCTGGTTAGCAGGCAAGTGTCTTAGCCACTATGCTACCAGAGCTCCCTTATATGAAAGAGTATAAGAAAATTAAGTTTTCAAAATATTTTAATGAAAATACTATTCTTTTTCAAATGTAACTATTATCTTAGTCATAATAATATAAAGACATTTTACTTAATATTTTTCTGTTAATGAATATTAATACTGTCAGAGTGTAGGAGCTCTGGTAGCACAGTGCCTAAGGCACTTGACTACTAACCAGTAGGCAGGTGGTTCAAACCCAACAGTCTCTCCTCAGAACGAAGTTTGGGCAATCTACTTCCGTAGTGATACTGCCTTGGAAACCCAAGGAGGGGTCGCTATGAGTCAGGTCTGACTCGACAGCACATAACAACAACAGTGTCAGAGTGTGGTTGTATTAAATGTCAGAGCACATTAAATTAGTCTCTTTTACAAATATATAGTGTTTCAACTATATTGTTTTATATTATTGTATTTTATTTTTCTCACTAAAAAATTGCATGATATGTGGTTATTAGCTTTTATGATAGTCTTTTAAAATTACTTTCTGCATATATAGAACTATATTCTCTCCTCATCTTTCTTTTTTTTTAAGAATAAGAAGTTATAGAGAATACCTTTTTATCACTTCTCTTAGATGAATTTTTTTATGGTTTAGAAAATTTGTTGTTGTTGTTGTAATATGTCATGGAGTTGGAAAATTTAGGGATTTTAATTTTCCCATATATTAATTGCATTCTTTTCTTTAAAAGTTTATTCATTTTTCTCTAAACATTTCTTTTTTTCATAAAATGGTCATATGAATAATTTGAAATATAGTAAACATTTAATAATAGCAATAGCTTTTCTCAATTCAGCTATTTCATTTTATAACCTTATCATTATTTTACCTGAAAAATATTGTGTACAATTACTAAAAGAATTTCTGCTTGGTAAAAATATTTTTTTATAACATATATTCATTAATTCATTTATTGAGTATTTATCTATTGCATTTCTACTGTGTGTCAGATATTGTGTTTAGTACTTGGTGTGTAATAATATTCCTCAGTTCCTCAAGGAATTACAGTCAGTTGAGAGATCAAGAGTTAGGCAATTATGTTAGGGACAGACAGTTACAATGAAAATGTACAATGACTGGCACCTAACACAGCCTTTGGATGCCAGAGTAGAAAGTGGCATCTATGCTGTGCATTGAAGTTAGCTAGGGGATACAGGTGGGCTGTGAAGGGAATCTAGGTAAATGCAAGTGATATTTGCAAAGGTTCTGCAGGTGAGAGAACATATACCAAAGTGTAAGTTGTTCACAGTGACGGGAGAGGAGGAGGTGGCTGAGGCGATAATATGAGGAGGTAGCAAGAGTGAGGATGGCAGTGGGATTCAGTGGTAGGAGTCTCACCTTCATGATCTGGTCAATGAACTTCAAGTGCAGTTACCAGCCATCAGTCAGAACAGGTTTCAGCAGAGCTTCCAGTCCAAGATAGACTAAGAAGACAGACTAAGACTAAGATAGTCTAAGATAGACAACTTCCAAAAATCAGTCAGTGAAAACCTAATAGATCAAACTAGTCAGATCAACATCCAGTCATGGGGGATGGATGGTGCAGGACCGGGCAGAATTTCATTCCATTGTGTGTGGGGTCGCTGTGAGTCAAGGCCAACACCAAGGCAGCTAATGACAATAGCAGGAGTGTGTACTTTATCCTGACACCAGAGAACTCACATAATGTGTTTAGGAAATACTGTGATTATAATTGGCTGTATGTTCTTGCTAATTGCTAATAGCTGGAAAAAAGTGAATATGTATTCTTAAGAGCAGATGCCAGAATTCTAGATAAGCAATTTGACTAGTTCATTCAAACAACACATATGGGATGTTATGTTCCTAACACTATGCATGTCCTGGGGATACAATGCTACACAAAACAAGTATACTTCCTCCTGCCATAAAACTTACAGTCCACCAGGGGAGACCAATTTTAATCACATGATCACACAAACATTTAGTTGTAATTTACATAAAGTGCAAGATCCTATAATAAAATATAATAAGAGAATCTGTCTAGACCTGAGAATAAGGAAAGGCTAGCTTTAAGAAGTAATTTAGGTGTTAGGAGATATAAACCCCAAAACTAAACCCACTGCCATTGAGTTAATTCTGACTCATAGTGACCTTATAGAACAGAGTAGAACTTCTCCATAGGGTTTCCAAGGCTATAAATCTTTATAGAAGCAGACTGCCTTATCTTTCTGTGGATTCAAACTCCTGAACTTTTGGTTAGCAGCCAAATGCTTTAACCACTGTACCACTGGAGCTCCTCTGGGACGTATAAGTAAGTGTTATTTATGTGAAGGTGGTAACATGATGGGTTATGATGGAATAGCAGTTCCAGGAGAGAAAACATCATGGAGAATCAGAGATGAGAGAGAACAGGATGCCAGGGGACAACTAGGTCAACTGGCATAACATAGTCCACAAAGACAGTGTTCTACGTCCTATTTTGGTGAGTAGTGACTGGGGTCTAAAAAGCTTGCAAGCAGCCATCTAAGGTGCAACTATTAGTTGCTTCTTATCCAGAGCACAGAAGAGTAAAGAAAATCAAAGACTTAAGGAAACAGTCCAAAAGATTAATGCACCACATGAACCCCAGTCTCCATTATCTATAGCATCCTATACAATGACGAGAAGAACTAGCTGGAATCCAACTGCCACTATTGACTGCTCTGATCAGCATCACAATTGAAAGTCCTGGAAAGAGAGGGAGAAAAAAAAAATGTAGAACAAAATTCAAAAACATAAGAAAGACCAGATTTACTGGTCTGATAAAAAACTGGTAAAATTCTCAAGACTTTGGCCCTTAGACACCCTTCAAGTATGAAACTGAACTCAACACCAATGATCAACTTTCAGCCAAATAATAGACAAGGCTGAGAAGGATATCATGTGTGCTAAAGTGGAGGGTCAGTGAAAAAGGGGAAGACCCTCAATGAATTGGATTGACACAGTGGCTGCAATGATGGACTCAAGTATAGCAAGGATTGTGAGGCTGGTGCAGGACCAGAGTTGTTATGGGTCATAGCTGATTCAATGGTACCTAACAACAACAACATGAAATAAATAATAACACCAGGGAAGAATGTACTCCTTAGTACAAGCAATCATATGAGACCGAAAGAGCAGAGTTTACCCCCAAAACAAAGCTCAGAAGACTGGAAGGAGCAGGAAAGCAGGATGAATGCAGACAGAGAACCCAGGGAGTAAGGCGGAAGTGTGCTGTTACACCGGGGGATTACAGCCACTGTCATGACACAAAATGTGTATAAGTTATTGAATGGAAAACATGCTGTGTAAACTTGCACCCCAACTACAATTTTTTCAAAAGTAGAGATAAATAATATAAGAAGTATAAAATAGAAGATAAGTGATAAAATTAGAAAATTAGAACAGACAATACAAGAGAGTTAAAGAAGAAGATACAGTTTTGAAAATGAAAGGGAGAAAATTGTCAATAAAAGAGTTGAAGAAAGTTACCAAAAGTGAAGGTTATTTGTTCCCAAAAGGAGTCTGATGATGGCTCAGATACTAGACGAAAAAAGACACCCTCTAAAGAATGTCATCATGACATTTCAGGCCACTAAGGATAAAGAGAAGATCCTAAAAGTTCCCAGCACCAAAATCAGTGATTGGGGATGGGGGGAGGGGTCATCAAGGAAGCAGTAGGAGGGATCTGTTTCAGACATCTCAACAGCAACACAGGAAGCCGGAAGACAATGAAACAATAACTTCACAATTCTGAGAGAAATCATTCCCAACCTAGAATTTTATATCCAGCAATGTAATGTGACTATAGATAATAAATTTTCAGACATTGAAGTCTCAAAATATTTATATCCCATGCATCATAACAAGAAGAAACTAAAAAATGCCCTACATCAAATTGAGGGAATAAACCACAAGATTCAGAGTATGGGATCAGGACACTGGATTGTGGTAAATTCTGCCCTTGCAGTCTCATATGATTGATTGTACTAAGGAGTATATTCCTCCCTGGTATTCATTTTATGTTGTTGTTGTTAGGTGCCATTGAGTCAGCTGTGACTCATATCGACGCTAGTCGTGCTCCATCCTCACAATTCTTGCTGTACTTGAGTCCATCATTGCAGCCACTGTGTCGATCCACATTAACAACTTAATGTTACCAGAGGATGTTCAGTTGATAAAATACATATTGTGATAGTTAAAGGAGCTCTGGTGGCACAGTTCCTAAGGCATTTGACTGCTAATCAGAAGGCTGGTGGCTCAAACCCACCAACCACTCCTTGGAAGGAAGGTTGGGCAATCTACTTTCATAGTGATACCACCTCAGAAACCAAGGAGGGGTCACTGTGAGTCAAAATCAACTTGACAGCAGTGAGTTTGTTTTTTTTTGGTTTTGTGGTAGTTAAGGTTGTATGTCAACTTGGCTGGGCCTAGTTGAGTGGCTGAGCAGCTGGATGTAGTTATTCTCCATAGTGAGACTGGTAATTAACTCCATGACAGAATCTACTAGAACAGCTGAATAGCTGCTTTAGGGATATAGGCTGCTTCCAGTATATAAGAAGTAACTTTGAGGAAGATTTCCAGCTTTTTGGCACACTTGAAACCTGCATGTAGCCAAGTCGTTGTTCAGCAGCCTGCCATACTCTGCCAATATTGGGACTTTTTCTGGACTTGAATTTGTTAATTCTGTGTGGTTTGGTAACATCAAACCTGTGTGGTTTGGTAATTCTGGTTCTTTATTACTTGTTGACCTTGGGCTTGTCAGCCTCAGTAACCAGAAGCTGCCTGAGTGAAGAAAAGCCTCCAGCTTCAGTGGGCTGGGAGCAAAAGGCAAAGCTAAAGCCCAAGGTCAGGGGGCTTTCACCCAGCCCCTAGAACCTAGCACTTTGAACTCAGACTTCTAGCTTCCCAAACTGTAGGAGAATAAACTCCTGTTTGTTCAATCATCCCATTTGTGGTATATTCTGTTAGAGCGGCACTAGGTAACCAAAAAGATATTTACTCCATTTAATCTCTAAGGCTCTGCTCAGTGCCACCTCTTTCATGATCTTTGATCCTCCTAGCAAAAATAAACTTGTTCTTTTTGAAATCTCACAGTTTTCTCTGTCACAACATTTATTTTGCTCTCTATCAATAATTATTATAACTAAATATTAACAGAACATCTTAAAAGAGAGTGAGAGAGGAAGATGCATTTGAGGTCCTGAGAGGGGACATTCTTCTTGGAGAATGGAGTGTAAGTAGGGTGGTAGTGCTAGGTAAGGCTGGAGTATTGAACAGAGCCTAGAAGATGGAGATCTAGTGTGGTCATCATAAGGCTTATGACCTTTATTCCAGGCATGGGAAAGTTTTGAAAGTTTCTGTTTGTTTTTACTGGAAGGAGTAATTTGTGCATATCTGTATTTAAAAAAGGTCAATGTGGATACCAAGAGGAGACAAGAGTAGACTGGGACAAGGGTAGAGCTAGTGACCAAAGAAGATGTAGTCATTCAGGTGAGAAATGGTGGTAGCTTTGACAAAATAGAGGCGGTCATGATGGAAAATATTTAGTATTCCTGCTAGAGACATGTAATTGTTCTAGTCACCTGTGATCACATACATTCCAGAAACTTTGAGGCCATTCTTAACCCATCCTCTTCTTCATCTTCTTTTCTATTGTGTACAGATCAAATTTATTCATTTCTTTCCATCACGGTATGGCAAAGAAAGAACAGATCAAAAGAATGGAAGGAAAGAGTTGCTTTATCCAAGGAATTTTTAGAAATCTTGGGAACTGTTCAGTAGGGAGCTTGATGGTACAGTGTTAAAGTGCTCAGCTGCTAACCTAAAGGTTGAGGTTCAAACTCACCAGCTGTCCCAAGGGAGAAAGATGTGGCAGGCTCCTTCTGTAAAGGTTTAAAGCCTTGGATACCTTATGGAGCAATTCTACTTAGTACTATAACTTAGGGTTGCTCTGAGTCAGAATCAACTCAGTGGTCTGGGTTTTTTGGTTTGGTTTAAATGTCTAGTCAGTCTAGACCACAAGGAATGGAAGACTAACTGGCATTAAATTGTATAACCTATAGCTATATTTTTACTGAAACCTGTCTAATATCAAGGAATCAGATGTGTGCCCATTGAGTAGTTATTTATTTATAGATATTAAAGTTTTATTACAACCAAATAAACTAGTATGCCCAGTTAATAACTATTATTCATAACCTCATTAATCAAGCAAGAATCATAAACCCAAATTCTTTACAAGATGAGAAGCTAACATAATACTCATAATAATTCTCATTATTCACAGTACTTATGTTTTATAAAGTTGTTGTGAACAACAAATTATCAAATACTAAACCATTGCTCCCTGGAGAAATATAGAGTTAAGTTCTTACGAGTATCTGGTCCCCACATTTCCTTCAACTGATCAATACCTGACCTTGTTTTATGTGTGTTTCTGTTTAAGACATCGTCTTTATTATATATTGTTGATTTTCTGATGTTAACCTGACAGCCAACAGCACTACAACTCATTCTTGAACAAAGCTCATTTAACACATGTGTTTTCTCCATAAGACACATCACAGCATTCTTGTGTCTCAGAACACTAGACAGCCCTTCAGTACTATGCTTGGGGACCATTTTAAATGGCAAAATCACTAATAAAAAAAGCATAGGAATGGGGAAAACATAGCATTAAATAGACCATGAGAAGGACACTTGTTTACAGTATGAAAGCTGAAACAAGAAGGCAGATATCACCTTGTTTGACCTCAGCTGGGACATTCAGTGCCATAACACCACCGGAGGGTCAGACTGACCTGCATCTGCCTGGCTGTCCTCTGGGTTGGAGGGCTGGGTGATTCCGTGCTTAGGGAGTCTATTTGTTGTTGTTAGCTATAGTGGAGTCAGATCCAACCCATGTTGACCCCATGCACAATAGAATAAACACAGCCCTGTTCTGAGCCATCTTCATGATCACTGGTGTGCTCAAGTATGTTGTTGCAGCAGCTGTGCATTTTGAGAGTCTTCCCAACTAAAGGCTCATCTTCCAGCACTATACTGGACAATATTATCTAGTGACACATAGAGTTTTCATTGACTGAGTTTTGAAAGTCAGTTGCCGAGCTTTTCTTTCTAGTCTGTCATAGTCTGGAAGCTCTGCTAAAACCTGTCCACCATGAGTAACCATGCTCATACTTGAAATAATGTTGGCATAACTTCCAGCATGATGAAAACATGCAAGCCATGTACAAAAAACTGACAGGCAAGAGGTGGATATAAAGAATAGCCTTATCTGTTATGTAAAATATTAAACATTGATTTTTCATCCTTTAACGTATTTATATTTCTATGATTAGAATATTAATATTTTTGATTTACAGAAAAAACAATTTGAAAATTGAGTTCTCAAAATTTTTCTTCTAAGAAAATATTTTGGAGATAATGAGCATAGACTTTGACATGCTTCCACCACCAAAGAACCTGAGTGACCTTAGCTAAACTACTTGTATAAGTCTCACCTTTATATTTACTAAAAATGGACATAATTGAAACTGTACAGATGACAATTAAATGAAATAATATATATAATTGCGCAGGATCTGGTATATAGTAGGTACTCAAAAATATTAGCTGTTTTCAGAAATTGCATTGAGATGGTGTCTTGTCATCACAAGCAAACATCCCTCAACATTCCTGCAAAAAAGTATGAACTATACCCTCTTCTAAGCACTGGGATTGAGTAAAGAACAAAACAAATGTCCTTGTCCTCAAAGAGTTATAGTTTGGTGATAAAATACATGTTAATAAAATTGTCAGTTATAAAATTTGTCAATTAGATTGGCTTTGCAAAACCAAATTAGTAATTCTTCCCAGCCAAAGAACACTTATTTATTCTCATTGATAATTAGCAATGCTGTTTTCAGACTTTCATATTTGTCTTTAAAAGATATCTTTGAAATACTTTCATCCCTAGAATTTTGCTAGTATTAAAAACAAACAAAGTCATTAATGGTTTGTTTGGTCAATTCTGACTCCTGCTTTTGTTGTTGTTATGTGCCTTGGAGTTGGCCCCGACTCATAGCAACCCCTCCTTGAGTTTCCGAGGCAATATCACTACGGAAGCAGATCACCCAACCTTCCTTCCGAGGAGTGGCTGGTAGGTTTGAACCGCTAGCCTTCTGGTTAGCAGTCAATTGCCTTAGGCACTATGTTACCAGAGCTCCCTTCTGACTCCTAGTGACCCTAAAGGACTGAGTTGAACTGCCCCCATAGAGTTTTCAGGCTGTAAATCTTTATGGAAGAAGACTGACACATCTTTCCCTCACAGAGTGGCTGGTGGATTCAAACTGCTGACTTTCAGGTTGGCAACTGAATGTTAACCACTCTACCATCAGGGCTCCTTTTTTTTTTTTTTTTTTTTTTTTTTGCAGGTGTATACCTCTGATAATATAATAAAGTGTTAAAGGGTTTATAGCTAAAAAGGAACTTTGCAATTTATTCAGTTACCTTATTTTTCAGGTGAACTGCTAAAGCCAAGTATTTAAGTATCTTGAGCAAAGCCATACAGACAACATACCTAATACAGAGTTAATTTTGATAGGGGGGAAATGTACCCTTTGTATCCTATAAGCCATATAACTGGTGAAAAACTTACTGATTTGCATGACTGCTATTTTTGCCAACAGTTAGATTCCAATGGGGAGCTGCTCATCCGAAACGCCCAGCTGAAACACGCAGGAAGATACACGTGCACTGCTCAGACGATTGTGGACAATTCTTCTGCATCAGCTGATCTTGTTGTGCGAGGTAAGAATTACAACATTTTAAAATCACAAAACCAAAGGTATTTGACTTGCATAAATATGTATAATCTTCTGGTGACTCTGGCTCAAATTCTTATGTATTTAGAGTCTTGATTCTTGAAAAGAGCTTATCACCCATGCCCCATAATGATTTATGCCAGACAAGTAATAAATAACACTGATTTTGTTTGTTTTACTAACTACATACCTCCTAGAAACTTACACCGCATACCTCCTACCGAATGCTTGCACTTTTATACTTGGTGCTTACCAGAAGTTCTTGTTTCATCCTAATTCTTTCAGTGTGTGGAGCGGAGTGCTGTTTCCATTTTTTACTTTTGCAGTACTGATATTATTTAGTATAACCTCAAATGTTATATAGTTATCACTACTATCTTAGCATAAAAATTTAGTTTATATATGTATCATGTTTCTATTTGTTGTTGATTTTCAGACTAGTGCTTTTGTTCATTTAATAAATATAATTGAGAGTGTGCTGGGATGCACACTTACTGAAAATACTGAAAATGTCCCCTTTAACACCTGCCTTTTTTATTCTGTGAGGCATGGCTGGGAACATACTTGTTTAAAATACTTGTTTAAAATCGCTTATTTAAAATCATTAATCCACTCTTCACTCACTTCCTGCAGAATGAAGTCCAGGTTCTTTAGCTTTGCACTCAGGAAGTGCTGTGCATTGATCTCAGACTGACTAAGCTTTTATTTCTCACCATTCTTCCCAACCAACTCCACTGTTCACTTACCTAGTATTTCTACTTCAGGTCCTTCGTATACATCATTACTTCCATGCCCCATTCTTATCTTTCCTTCTCCAAATCTTATCCATTTTTTAAGGTTTGGCTCAAGTGTTACCAAATTTATGAATCTTTCCTGGTGTGCCAAATACGATCTCCTCTCTTCTAACACTTACTATTTTCTCTAATGTGGACACATGAGTTATTTCCTCTACTAAACTATTAATTCACATATTCATTTTTTAATTTAGTTAATTGATGAGCTCCTTTGCATAGTTTCATAGCTCTCTCTTTTTCTCTCTCTGTATCACTGTTGTGCTAAATTTCTACCTACTAGAAATGTTTATTGATCATTTGTTTATTGCAAATTTTGTAGTTAGTTTTTGCACAAACCAAATAATGAGTAAACAAAATTATATGTGCAAAAGATTTTTCTTAATGCCCCTTCCAGAATGGGATCAATATAATTTCATATGTCTACCACAGATCCCCAAACAACCCTTGGGAAAATACTGAAAGTTCTTTTATTCCAATTGAATACATTCTCTAATAGATTAATAAATAGTCTGCTGAAGTTTGTTTTTCCAAATGAACTGAAACATCTCATCCACAGACTACTTACTGAAAATGAATTCACCTCTGAGTTTACAAATTGTAAATTAAAGAAAGTTTCATTTAGGTTTAATATTTCCAATCAAAGTATTTGGTTATGTGGGACATCCTTTGTCTTTGAGAGTTATCAGGGTGAGAAACTAGTTCACCGCTCTTTCTAGTCAGACTATTAACTATTAAGTGATTCTAAGCAATAACCTATGTATAGGTTTGATTGAAATTGTTTACAAACTAAAAGAATTAGCATTAATATTATAGTAGGGATTATATTACATTGCATGCACAATAATGTCTTCATACAATTACATTGTATTAAACTCCCAGTGTTGAGGGGGAAGAGGAAGTTTTACAAACTTAAGGCAAGAGCATTAGTGATATACCCACACATGCTTGGGTAATTAATAATCACTTAAGTGAGCATTTTTGGTAAAAATAAAGCCAATAAAAAGAAATTGTAGCAGGTATTTCTGTGGAAATAAAAGAAGCTTTTATTTGTTCATTAGCTTGTTTGTTTCTCTAAAGCCTTTTAGTTGCAGAAAAATGCTTTAAAACAATGGAACCTGGCAAATGCACTCAGTTGAAATATAGCAGAGCATTGTCAATCCCTGTCTTATACAAGCATGTTAATAAACCACTGAGCCACCGGTGTGGTGCCCTGTATCTACTATACAGGTAGATGGAAAGTACTGCTTAACACTGTTAACATCTGGAGTCATAATCAACCTCAATAAGTTATTTCCAATAATATAAAAGACATTCATCTTTATGGGAATTCTTGAGTGGTGCAAATGGTTAACAAGCTCAGCTGCTAACTGAAATGTTGGTGAGGGTTCAAGAGTCTTGACAGAAAGGCCTGGCAATCTACTTACCAAAAAATCAGCCATTGAAAATCCTGTGGAGCACAGTTCCCCTCTGACAGAACTAGGGTCACCATGATTCAGAGTTGGCTCAACAGCACCTGGTTTACTGGCCATTTTGTATCAAGAGAAAATCACAATATAGTCAAATATATTTCAACATACTTTGTGCAATGTAATACCTTGTGTCAAAAATGTATATAAAGTAGAGCTTCAAATATGCTTTATATTTTAAAATCCACGGATATAAAATGGAACGGATTTTTTTATTTGTATAATAATGGTGAATAGTATGAAAGAAGGACATGTCTAGCCTTAAACAATATTATTTTTACTCTAGTTATCCACCTTGTTCTATTTTTACATCTAGTCCAGGAAATCATGGACAGGCTTTACGGGGTCCATGAACCTTGTGAAATTGTATGCAAAATTTCATATGTATGTATATTTTCCTGGAAAGAGGATTTATTATTTTCAATAGATTTGCTCTGCTAGCAATGGCCCAAAATGTATTAAAAACCTAATCTATCTGCTGTTTTCCCCCACCTAGATCAGACTCTTTGAAGAAAGAAACTAAGGGATGATTATTCACTTCATGCCACAGTATATATATAAAAAATTCATCTAGTGAGGTCTAATAGCATGTTTAGAATGTGAATTACTTCAGAAAAATTCAATTTAAACATAACACTTCAAAAATACATCTGTTTCTCAAAGTGTATTAAGGATGTTCTATATCAGATATTGCTATTCATAATGTTTTTCCTGGCCAATTCTTTGAGAAGTGGATGGCCTCTTCCTTCTTCCTAGTCTGTCTCAGTCTGTAAACTGGGCTGATACCTGTGCACCATGTGCATCCATTTATTGGCTTTATTTTTACCAAAAATGCTCACTTAAGTGATTATTAATTACCCAAGCATGTGTGGGTATATCACTAATACTCTTGCCTTAAGTTTGTAAAACTTCCTCTTCCCCCTCAACACTGGGAGTTTAATACAATGTAATTGTATGAAGACATTATTGTGCATGCAATGTAATATAATCCCTACTAGGTTAGAAACACCAGTTGCTCAGCCTAAAAACTCACATCAACACATCACCACAGTAGGACAAACCGACAGACAAGTCTGCCTCCCTGTTGGAAACCTCTTGTACCCAACCTATAATTGATGAGCAGCATCACAATAAATGGAGAGAAGATTGAGGTTGTCAAAGAATTCACGTTGCTTGGTTCTACAATCGATGCCAATGGAAGCAGCAGTCCGGACATTAGACAACATGTAGCATTGGGAAAGTCAACCCCGAAGGAACTCTTTCAAGTGCTGAGGAGCAAGGATGTCTCCTTGAGGACTAAGGTGTGCCTGACAGAAGCCATGATATTTCCAATTGCCTCATATGCATGTGAGAGCTGGACAATGAATAAGGAAGACCGAAAAAGAGTTGATGCTTTTGAGTTGTGGTGCTGGCGAAGAATGCTGAAAGTACCATGGACTGCTAAAAGAACTAACAGATCTGTCCTGGAGGAAATGCACCCTAAATGCTCGTTGGAAGTGAGAATGGCCAGACTTGATCTCACCTATTTTGGTCATGTTGTCAGAAGGGACCATTACTTGGAGAAGGATGTCAGGCTTGGTAGGGTGGAGGGTCGACAAAAGAGGGGGAGACCTTCAATGAGATGGATTGACACAGTGGCTGCGATGAAGGGCTCAAGCATAGCAAGGATCGTGGAGCTGGTGTGGGATCGGGCAGTGTTTCGTTCTGCTGTGCATGGGGTTGCTATGAGTCAGAAACAACTCAACGGCACCTAAAAACAACAACAACAACAACAACATATCAGATATTCTGCAAGAACTTTCCAAATTTGAAACTTGACTAATTTATATTCAGGTATCAATGATCTGAGCCACAGAGGCTGAGATTAGTGCTTTAAGAAGTACAGTGAATAGAGTAGAAGGAAAGATGTGTCCTCTGAAATATTTTTTATAATAAAAGTAATGTAGCACATACACTATTACATGTATCAGAAAGCTGAAACAAAAGTAGAAATATCCAGGCATAATTAAAAGCCTGTGTATTTAGTTTAGCTATGGGAGCTCTGGTGGCATAGTGCCTAAGGTACTTGACTGCTAACCAGAAGGCTGGCGGTTCAAACCCACCAGCCACTCCTCGGAAGGAAGGTTGGGCGATCTACTTCTGTAGTGATACTGCCTCGGCAACCCAAGGCGGGGTCGCTATGAGTCGGGTCCGACTCAACGGCACATAACAACAACAACAACATGGTACTTGGGATTCTTAGTAAAAACTGTTGCTGTTTTTATTGCATGTGTGTGTATACATTTGTAATTGCTGGTGGATGAGCCTGGATGTACGTGCAAAACTTGATGGAAGTAATTTGTATGAGAGAAACAACTGTATTGTAGGCCTGTGTCTTTCATCATGTTTTTAAAAATTGAGTTTAGAATGAAGAGTGGATCATTGAAGCTGAATACTTCTAAATATAACACTGAAATTAAATATAGTGAAACAGAGCCAAAGCAAAATATAAGGTTGGACATGATTTCGTGGAAACTTTTACTCAAAGAAAACTCACACTTTTTTTTTTTTTCTATTTAATATGTGGTATGATTGGGAAATAAGAAATACAATAGCAATTGCCACCAACCAAAAACATTCTCTAGAACATGGCCCTAATAATCAGATGTAAGCCACTGTCTGTTTGTAGCTGTTGTAAGCTAGTAAAATGCTACTGTACATTAGTTCTCCCATCCACTAACTGGGTCCACAGATGCTCAAGAAAAAGATACACATTGTCTTATTCCTGTCAGAGTAACTTTCCCCTTGTATTATCATCCATCTCTGCAACTAACTTCAAATCATGGGGCCATATTGATCATGTGCTTTTCACTTTTCAATTCTAAAGTTGCCCTTTAAATTAGTTCTATCATCCTACTTTGTATTTTTATTTCTGTCTTTCTATAATGAAAAACAACAAAATCAAAAACAAAAACTCACTGCCTTTGAGATGATTCAACTCATAGTAGCACCCATCTCTACAGAAGTAGATTGCCCAATCTTTCTTCTGAGGAGTGGCTGGTGGGTTTGACCTACCAGCCTTCTGGTTATCAGTCAAATGCCTTAGGCACTATGCTACCAGAGCTCCTCTGTCTTTCTATAATATTAAAAAAAAAAAAAAAAAACCTCACTGCCATCAAGTTAGTTCTGACTCATAGCCACCCTCACTGGGTTTCTGAGGCAATAGTGTAGAGGGTATTTTTGCAAGAGAAATCTTTCTTCAAACAGTATTGTCCTGAAGCCCAAGATAAAAAAAAAGTTCAAAATGTACTGATTGGAAAAAGATCAAAACCATTTATATTTCTGCCAATATGTTAAATCACTATTTTGCAAAACTTTCTTACTAAAAGCACCAAAAATTTTAGATAACTCATTAAACATTCCACCTCACAGCATTGGTAAAAGCAAAACCTCTGAAACAGTGTACTTTCAACCCATTCCTCTCAAGATTCTAAAAAATGTCAGTAAAGAAAATATCAAGTTATACAAAAAAGTGATAAGCCACACAAGGAAATATGCCATTCTAGGAAAGGATAAGGGGTGGTGGTGGTGGGGTGTCTAGAATTAAACCACAACTACTTCAGGCAGTGGAATTACTGCAATGAGAACTAACATAACCATCCCCCAAATTGTTAAAGAAACAAAAAAGGGCAAAAATGAATTGGGAGTAAGGAACTATAAAAAGTGGCAACTCATTTTCAAAAAGACAAAACAAACTACTTATAAATGATAAATATAATCATTGAAATTAAAAAACTCAGCAGATGGGTTAAACAAAAGATTAAAGACAGACTGAGAAAGAAATAGGGAACTGAAAGATAGATGTGAGGAACTCACTCACTTCAGCAAAGAGAAAACAGAAAAAAGAATTACAACATAGGAGATATAAAGAGAAAGTCTAGTATTTGTCAAATTCTAGTACCGTAAGAAACAGAAAAAGTAGGAGAAACAATTTTCAAAAAGATGAAAACTACATATTTTGTGGAGTTGATGATAAACATGAATGACAATAAAACACAAGCTAAATTAAAAAAAAAACAAAAACTTCAGAACATTGAAGACAAATAGATGATCACAGGAGCAGTCAGATGAAAAGAAGTATTAATTCTAAAGTATAACAATACACTGACACAGACCACCTAGCAGCAACATTAAAAGCCAGAAGATACTTGTGGGAGCCTGTCTCTGAAACCGCCCCCGCTGATCCTGGCCTCTGGCATTCCAACTCTGGATACAATCTTAGGTTTAATCAGAGTTGGTCTGTGTGATAGCAGATGTGATGGTGTGTGATTGCAGAAACTATGTCATAAAAAGCATTGCTGCTGCTTCCTTGAATTGGTTAGTCTAGGGTAATTCAGCTTCCATATAGTGGGATCATTGAAGCAGTCTTGTGGAGGGGAAAAAAGGAAGTCTTCTGCGAAAACCAACATAGATTTGCTAATCATTTCAGTGAACCATCATGGAAGAAGATCTACCAGGCCGGTCAAGCATTGTTGTTAGGTGCCAATGAGTCAGCTCCAACTCATAGCAACCCTATGCATAGCAGAGAAGACCACTGTGGAATCCTGTGCCATCCTCACAGTCTTTGCCATACTTGAGCCTTTTGTTGCAGCCACTGTGTCAACGCATCTCATTGAGAGTCGTCTCCTTTTTGCTCACCCTCTACTTCACCAAACATGATATCCTTCTCCACACACTGTTCCCTTCTGACAACATGACCAAAGCATGTGAGACAAAGTGTGGCCATTCTTCCTTCTAAAGAGCATTCTGGCTGTACTTCTTCCAAGACACATTTATACGTTCTTCTGGCACTACATGGTTTTTCAGTATTCTCCACCAACATCCAATTCAAATGCATCATTTCTTCTTCAGTCTTCCTTATTCACTGTCCAGCTTTGACATGCATATGATGAGGTTATTGAAAATATCATGGCTTGGGTCAGGCACACCTTAGTCTTTGAAGTGACACCTTTTCTCTTTAACACTTTAAAGAGATCTTTTGCAGAGATTTGCCCAAACAAAATGTCATCTGATTTACTGACTGCTACTTCCATGGTTGTTGATTGTGGATTCAAGTGAAATGTAATTGCTGATAACTTCAATCTTTTCTCCATTTATTGTGATGTTGTTTATTGATCAAGTTGTGAGGATTTCTGTTTCCTCTATGTTGAGGTTCAATCCATCTAAAGAATACAGTCTTTGAGCTTCATCAGTAAGTGTTTCAATTCTCTTCACTTTTAGCAAAAAAGGTTGTATCCTCTGCAGATTGTCAATGACTCTTCCTCAAATCCTGATGCCACATTATTCTTCATCTAGTCCAGCTTTTCAGATTATTTGCTCAATATACAGATTGAAAAACTATGCTGAAAGGATACAACCCTGATGCACACCTTTCCTGATTTAAAACCATGCAGTATCCTCTTGTTCTGTTTGAACAGCTGTCTCTTGGTACAGATTCCTCATGAGCACAATTAAATGTTCTGGAATTCCCATTCTTTCCAAAGTTATCCATGGTTTATTATGACCCATACAGTTGAATGCCTTTGCATAGTCAATAAAACACAGGTAAACATCTTTCTAGTAATTTTTGCTAAAGCAAAGATTACATCATCTGACATCAGCATAGATATCCATAGTTCCTTGCCCTCTTCTGGATCTTCTTGAAATTCTGGAAGTTCCCTGTCAGTATACTGCTGCAACCATTTTAAAATTATTTTCAGCAACATTTTACTGTGTGTGATATTAATGATATGGTTCAATAATATCTGCTTTCTGTTGGATCAGTATACCACCATAGCTCCTAAATACATATATATGATATCCTGGTGGCATAGTGCCTAAGGCATTTGACTGCTGACCACAAGACTGGTGGTTCAAACCCACCAGCCACTCCTTGAAGGAAGATTGGGCAATCTATTTCCCTAGTGATACCGCCTTGGAAACCCAAAGAGGGGTTACTATGAGTCAGATCCGACTCCTCGACAGTGAGTTTGTTTTTTTTATCCTTATATAAAGATAGGAATTTTTGGGTAGTGAAAACATTAAGTGCTCATCTACTAACTGAAATGTTGGCAGTTCAAACACAGCCAGGGGTGCTTCAGACGGAAGGCCTGGCAATCCGCTTCTGAAAGGTCACAACCTTGAAAACTACATCGAGCACATTTCTAGTCTGTACACATGAGGTCACCATTAGTAGGAACTGGCCTGATAGCAACTGGTTATGGCCAAATAGAGTGAAGGCATGAAAATGATAATCAGCAGATACAGTAGAGCAGTTGCTTCTGAAATTGAGGGAAGAGAGGAAGGTTTGTATAAGCAATGTTTTATTTCTTAAGTTGAGTGGTGGGTACATGGGTAGTCATTGTATTATTCTTTATAGCTTTTCCTAAATGTTAAACACTTCTTAGTAAATCTAATTTAATAAATGAGAGTCACAGAGCTACCTGTTATTCTCTTAACTGCCAGATTTCTCAGTAAAGATCTTTATATACCTCTGTGCAGAGTAAACATGATTACACATCAGATTTACCAGGATTGCTAATTTAAAATAGACATTTCTAGACATAGTCTAGGAAAAGTCTCAGTTAATAGATCTGAGATGGGTTTAGCAAAGCCAGATTAAAGATTTGCCTGGTAAACCATGGCACATTAGTATGGAAATGATATCAAAATATCTCTGACCAGAAATAGACTCATACAAATGTGCCTAACTGATTTTTTGGCAAAGTTATAAAGCAAGTAAAGGAGAAAAGATAATCTTTTCCAGAAAAATGATGCTGTAGCAATGTAGCATCCACGGGGGGTGAGGGGGGGGGGAAGAGAGAGAGAAGAACCATGACCTCAACCTCATATGTTATGCAAACAATAACTTAAAATGTAAAACTCTAATGCTTGTGCCCCTCCCCCCCAAAAAAGGCAGAAATCTTCAGAACTTAGAACTAAGCAAAAAGTCCTCAGACCTGATACCCAAATATGTTACATTAAAAGAAAAAGTGATAAACTGGACCTCACTAAAATTAAAAACTTTTGCTTTGTGAAAAACCCTGTGAGAAGGATAAAAAGACAAATATTTGAGAATCATATCTCTAACAAAGAATTTGTGGCTGGAATATATGAAAAACTCTCAAAAACCAACAATAAAAAGTAAATAATTTGAAAATGGGAAAAGGATGTGAACAGACATTTCACTGAAAAGGACATACAAATGACAAATAAGCATATGAAAAGACAGTCAACATCCTTAGTGCCCTAGTGACTAAGGAAATCAAATTTAAACCACACTGAAATATCAGTAGACACCAAGCAGAATGCCTTAAAACAAACAAAACAAAAAACTGGTGATGCCAAGAACCTGAATCACTCATACATTACTGGTGAAAAAGTAAAATAGCACAGCTATTTTAAAAAATGGTGTCACAGCAATTACATTCTTGGGCATTTATCCTAGAAGTATAAAAATGTATGTTCACATGAAAACCTGAATTTCATTCATAGCAACTTTATTCATAATAACCAAAAGCTGGAAACAATCGAAATGCCTTTCAACAAATACATGTCTAAACTAACTGTGACATAGCCATACCATGTAATAAATCACCACAGCAGTCACCATTTTGTCAATTCTGACTCATGACAACACCCTGTGTGTCAGAGTAGAACTAACCGTGATCAACAGGATTTTCAGTGGCTGATTTTTTTAGACGTAAATCACTAGGCCTTTCTTCTGGGTGGACTCGAACTTCTAACCTTTCAGTTAGTAGCCAAAAGTGCTACTTATACACACAACTTGGATGAATTTCAAGGAAATTATGCTGTGTGAAAAAGCCTATCACCAAAGGTTACACACTGTCTGATTCCATTTATATAGAATTCTTGAAATGGCAAAATTATAGAGACAGAACAGATTTGTGGTTGCTACTGACAAGCGAGGGGCAGGGAAGGAAGTGTCTATGGCTGTTAAGGGGTAGCCTAGGGGATCCTCATAATGAAACTGTTCTGTATTATGACTGCAGTGGTGGTCAAAAAATTCTACCCATGTAATGAAACTGCACAGAAATAAATACACACAAATATGAGTGCTTGTATAAGTGGTAAAGTCTGAATAAGGCTGATGGATTTTATCAATGTCAAACTCCTGGTTGTGATCTTATACTTCAGTTAAACAAAATGTTACTATTAGGGGCAAACTCCACGAAAGTATAAAAAATGTCTCTGTAGTATTCCTAAGGGAATTTACAATGATCTTATCTCAAACTAAAAAGTTAAAATGCTGAAAATGTTTTTAAAAATTTCCTTATGGGAACTTACTTCAAGCATAATATAATATCACTAAAGGCATGAAGTGTGAGATAACCAGAGGGATGTTTGAACAAGTAATTGACTGTCTTCTAACCAGGAAGACTCACTTAACCTGTGGGGTAGGAGATGACTGAGGAGGCTTATAGCTTTGGGGCCCAAGGTGGATGACTGAACATAGTAGAGAAGAGGGTACACCAGGCCCTTGTCTTCTCTCTCTTTTCCCCCATGCATCTCTCAATCTCTCCACTAAATAAATATTCAATATATCTTTAAAGACTATCATTAAGGAGAACATAGAAATAATAGCATTGCAGGTAATTGAATGTTTAAACTTGGCCTGGAGTTGCAAATCTCTGTTTTAACAAACCCTCAAAGTGGTGTGATGAACCAATCTCCAATTGGTATTTAGAAAGTGTTCTTGGGGATATATGGGAAACAGTTTGCAATTCCTATAAAATTTTGTTCATAAAATATATTTGGTGTTTATTAATTTAGAAACGTGTTTCAAAAAGATAGTAATGCCCTTCTTTAATTCAATTTGTCCCTTACAAACTAAATAGAAGTCAATCAGCAGACTACTGAAAAACTGATAGAAATGTTTTGCTAGAAGCTGTGGAAGGGGCTTAAGAAGCCAGGAGTGGCGTGGAAATGGAAGAAAGTATCCCCAGACAAAAGAAAAGTTTTAATCCATAGTTTTTCCTCACCTCTTCATAACTTTAGCACAAAATTATGCATTAATCGACACTAAATTAGGCAACATTAGCATTAAAAAGTCCATGTTAATAACAGGGACTACACAACCAGACTATGTAACTAAAATGGTAATACAAATATGTAGATAACCCTACGTGAATTGTAATACCATTCTAGGTATAATGACTTTTAAAGTCGTTTTAGAAAATTTTAGTAACATATTTTTTTTTCCCTATCAACAGGGCTATATTAACATCAAATAAAAGTATTATTGTATTAGTTAAAGAGTTTGATTCAAAATGAATCTTTTAAAACAGAAGTGTCCATGATATATCCAAAGAGATTTAAGCACTATAAATATAAATAATATTTAAAGATACCATAGTTGAAGCATGTTCTTAGTTTTAAAAAATATTACTTTCCAGTTTTATAAAAAATCTGTAGTAAGAGGATTAATACAAATTTCACTTTTAAAAATATTTTTGTTGTAATAAAATCATAGATCCCATAAAAGTGTACTCCAGGTTTCTTCAAGTGGGTGTTTGATGCCAGTGAGTTACCGTCTATGAATGTTCTTTAGCCTTAAAAAAAATGTTCTGAAGACCTTAAAGCTCTTCAGCTAAAAGTGTTTCATTTAGAAAGAAATATTTTACAGAATCTGTTCAGCAGCATTTGTGGGAACATATATACAACTTGCCAAATCTAAATTCTCTTTCATGAGTGCACTTTTGGACAGTGTTCAAAAATGGACCATAAAAATAGACCACAAAAACAAGAAATTAGGCTATAACTTGTACGTGTTTTACCACTTTCCCTGGTATTTCTGCAGCATTATAAATATCCTTGGTAAGGCTATAGGCTGTTAGGAAGACCTTCCTGACCTCTTGCTGAACAAAATGGTTGCCATTAATATTATTAAAATAGAAAATGCAGTCATGACTATTGTGCTAGTTATGTTTGTGTGTCATCTTGGCTGGGCCTAGTGGAGTGACTGGGCAGCTGGTGGTAGTTACTCCCAATGATGAGACTGGCAATCAACTCCTTGGTGGGATCTACCACAAGCAGCTGAGTAGCTGCGTTTGAGATGTGGTCTGCTTCCTGTATTTAAGGAGAAGCCTTGGGAATGGCCTCTAGTCTATGGCACGCTTGGACCCTACATGTAGCCATGTTGTTGCTCAGCAGCCTGCTATGCTTTGCCGACCTTGGGACTTACAATGGACTTAAGTCAATGGCCTGCCGTGTGGTAACATCGGAACTGTGCCTTTTTATTTGTCAACTTTGGGGTTTCAGAGCCTCAGCAGCCAGCAGCTGTCTGAGTGAAGAAATGCCTCTAGCTCCAGTGGGCCAGGAGCAGGAGGCAGAGCTGGACCCGAAGGTTGAGGGGCTTTCACCCAGCCCCTGGAGCCTGGCACTTTGAACTTGGACTTAAAGCCTACGAATTGTAAGAATAAACTCCTGTTTGTTAAGGCCATCCCATTTGTGGTATGATTCCTGTCAGAGTGGCACTAGGTAACTAGAACAATTATAATTTTAGGGTCCTTTTTTTTCCTATCTTTTACATCTAATATACAGGTATTAATTTTTTTTTTTTAACTCAAGAATTAGATTTAAAAAAAGAATAAAGATTTTCCCTATCTGAAACTTTTTGTAGAGTGTGATTCTCTACCTAACAATATGCAACATGACATTTGAAAATGTTTTGAAAAAAGAGCAGCTAAAGCTCTGGTAGCATAGTGCCTAAGGCACTTGACTGCTAACTGGAAGACTGGCAGTTCAAACCCACCAGCCACTCCTTGGAAGGAAGGTTGGGCAATCTACTTCTGTAGTGATACCGTCTCGGAAACCCAAGGAGGGGTCGCTATGAGTCGGGGCCGACTCGACGGCACATAACAACAACAATAACAAAGTTAAAGCAGACAATACAAAAGCTGTGAAAATCATTCTCCCTCTCAGAACAAGTTTATGTTGTTTACACCTTTCACCAGTAACTTATATTCATGTTGTGTTGTGTAGATTTCTATTTAGATAGGCATGTGTGTGTGAATACGGCTTTCTACTTTGTACCTGTGGCCAAATTACACAGCTGCAGAATGGATATAGATATAAGTTATGTCATCTTTATTTGATACTAGCCACTGAAATTTTTATTACCTGCCCCAATGACTTGGTTACCAGATTCTTTCTTTTTTTAAAATTTATTTATTGTGATTTGGGTGAAGATTTACAGAGCAAATTCACTTTCCATACAGCGGTTCACATATACTTTGTCTCATGACATTGACCACAGTTTACCACAATGCAACAGCTCCCCTCCCACTTCCTCCCCATAGTTACCACTTCCCAGTGTCCAT
>NW_006921632.1:15589599-15600106 GCF_000298275.1 Orycteropus afer afer | reverse complement strand
TCTTGATCACGTACTATTTTCTGAAATGGTTGAACATTGAGTAATTCTTTTTGGTAGAGTGACTCTGTGTATTCCTTCCATCTTCTTTCCATGCTCCCTGCATTATTTACTATTTGGCCTGCAGAATCCTTCAGTATTGCCACTTGAGCCTTGAATTTTTTTCTTCAGTTCTTTCAGCTTGAGAAATGCTGAGCATGTTCTTCTTGTTTGATTTTCTAACTTCAGGCCTTTGCACATTTCATTATGATACTTTACTTTGTCTTCTTGAGCTGCCTTTGAAATCTATTAAGCTTTTTACTTCATCATTTCTTCCATTCACTTTAGCAACTTTCTGTTCAAGAACAAATTTCAGAGTCTCTTCTGACCTCCATTTTGTCTTTTCTTCCTTTCCTTTCTTTTTAGTGACCTTTTGTTTTCTTTATGTATGATGTTCTTGATGTCATCCCACAACTCACCTGGTCTCTGGTCATTGGTGCTCAGTGTGTCAAATCTATTCTTCAGATGGTCTCTAAATTCAAGTGGGATATACTCAAGGTTATATTTTGGCTCTTGTGGACTTGTTTTAATTTTCTTCAGCTTCAGCTCACACTTACCAATGAGTAACTGATGATCTGTTCCATACTTGGTACCTGAACTTGTTATGACTGATGCTATTTAGCCTTTCTCTAGTCCCTTCTCCATAGATGTTGTCATGTATTCCATCTGGAGAGGTCAACATGAACAGTCTCCATTTATGTTGTTGAAAAAAATATTTACAATGAATAAGTTTATGTTGTTGAAAAAAATATTTGCAATGAAAAAAATATTTGCAATGAATAAAAAATATTTGCAATATTCTATTGTAAGATCTCTTCTGGCTTCATTTCTATCACCAAGGCCATATTCTCCAACTACCAGTTATTCTTTTTGTTTTCAACTTTCACATTTCAATCACCAGTGACAGTCAATATATCTTGATTGGATGTTTGGTCAAAATCAGACCAAAAGTTGATAAATAAATAAATAATAAAAACCTTCAATTTCTTGTTCTTTGGGTTTAGTGACTGTGGTGGTTAAGTTTGTGTGTCAGCTTGGCTGGGCCTCGTTGAGTGGCTGGGCAGCTGGTGGTAGTTATTCCCTATGATGAGACTTCCAATCAACTCCATGGTGGGACCTACCACAAGCAGCTGAGTAGCTGCTTTAGGGATGTGGTCTGCTTCCTGTATAAGAAACAGCTTTGGGAATGGTCTCTAGCTTATGGCATGCTTGGACCCTGCATGTACCCGTGTTATTGTTCAGTAGCCTGCCATGCTCTGCTGACCTTGAGACTTTCAATAGACTTGAATTAATGGCCTCCTGTGTGGTTTGGTAACATCAGGACTGTGCCATTTTATTTGTCAACCTTGGGCTTGTTAGCCTCAGTAGCCAGTAGCTGCCTGAGTGAAGAGATTCCTCTAACTCCAGTGGGCTGGGAGCCAGAGGCAGAGCTAAAGCCCAAGGTTGAGGAACTTTCACACAGCCCCTAGAACCTGGCACTTTGAACTCAGACTTCTAGCCTCCCGAACTATAAGAGAATGAATTCCTGTTTGTTCAAGCATTGCATTTGTTGTATATTCCTGTCAGAGCAGCACTTGGTAACCAGAACAAGGGCTGATGCATAAATTTGAATAATAATAATGTTAACTGTTCTTCCTTATGGGCATATGGATATTATCCTATCACTGACAACATTGTACTTCAGGGTAGATCTTGAAATGTTCTTTTGGATGATGAATGTGACACAATCCCTATTCAGTTTGTCATTCCTGGCATTGTAGTCCATGTGATTGTCTGATTCAAAATGGCAATACCAGCCCATTTCAGCTCACTAATGCCTAGGATATTGATCTTTATACATTTCATTTCATTTTTGACAACTTCCAATTTTCCTAGATTCATACTTTGTATAATCCCCATTCCTATTATTAGTGGATGTTTGCAGCTATTTCTTCTCATTGACTTTTGCCACATCAGCAAATGGAGGTCCCCACAACTTTACTCCATCCACATCATTAAGTTTGCCTCTGCTTTGAGGAGGCAGTTCTTCCCCAGGTGTATTTTGAGTGTCTTCTGACCTGAGGGGCTCATCTTCTGGCACTGTATCAGTCAATGTTTCATTAATATTCAGAAGGTCTTCAGTGGCCAATCTATTCAGAAGTAGACAGCCACATTCTTCCTAATATGTCTCAGTTTGAAAACTCTCCTGAAACCTGTTCACCATCAGTGAGCCAGTTAGTATTTGAAATACTAGCGACATAGCTTTTAGCATCACAGCAACACACAAGCCACCACAGTACAACAAACTGACAGATGAGTGCTGGAAGAAAATCTGTGGTGCAGTTCTATTCTGTCACATGGGATCACTATAGGTTATAACTGACTTAGATGGCACCTACTAATAATAACAACAGCAGCAACAATGTTAAATAAGTAACACATTATTAAGTATATAATCCTGAGTATATATTATTATCAAATAAATATCATATGTTATATATTATGCTATATATGGGTATGTAACATTTATTAAGATCTTATTGTTTCATTGGCACCATTTTAAGAGGTGAATGCTATTATGTCCTCATTTTACACATGAAGAAATTGAAGAGTCATACAATATAACAAAACATTAATCCATTCATATTCCTGGAGATAAAATGATAAATGTAGAAAAATTAAAATGCAAGCTTCTTTTTCTTTTTTTGGTAAGAAATGTTTATTCTACAGAAAGTTACTGATACAAATATTGCAACTTCACTTTTGCTCATGATATACTTATGATTGGTGTAATAGCAAAGTGAAACTATAGTAGTATAAAATATTTTTTTTTAGACAGTCAGACTCACTGAGTTGTAATTACAATATCAAAATAAGAAGGTAAATATTATAAATGGTTTTCATGCTTCATCTTTTAATGTGATCTTTGGCTTAAAATTAGTTCATTTAAATGTTAATTTGTCTTTTCTTGATTTGTTTTAAATCTTGTAAGTCAAAGAGTTAAAAGTAATTCCTTCAAAATGCTTAAGTATAAATTCTTAGATTCTAATGTGCATATCTACAGATCTTTCACACACATTTTACCATGACATCCTAACAAAAACTCTGAGGTGGTAGGGTAAGAACAGTTCGTTCTATTTCATAGACAAAGGAAGTTGAAAAAAGAAAAGAGATTGTGACTTGACAAATATTCCTCAGCTATCATATTATAAAGCGTTTACCCTCTAAACCTGAGGCCTGTTTAGGAAGTTACAAGGTAGAGGTTGTAGCCCTTTCGAATTACTACCATCTAATTCCCAGCATGACTACTGGTATCACTATAGGTTATAACTGACTTAGATGGCATCTACTACTAATAATAACAGCAGCAAATCCAGTTGTTTCTTAGTTTATACCCCCCATTCTTCCTTGAAAGTGACTGGAAGTTTCAGTATTTGCGAGAAAAGAAAAAAAACAGGACATCCTATACATCATCCATATTTGACATGGGACATCTCATTAAGTTAGCACAGCAGTGAGTGGTTCTCAATCTTTATTCTGCCACAGCACCTTTCCATAATAGTGTTTACTTGCACAATATACTCTTCTAAGTGTAGATTCTGACATAAATCCAAAACTCTTTAAAGAATAAAACCTTATTGTAATTTCTTACTGCCAAATGCTAGCTCTCAGTAATAGTGACTCTGTGGACTCTAGAAGAAATGAGAACAGAAACTGAGATTCTTATGCATTTCTAAGGACACTCCTGGAGCTCCAGCCTCTTTCTTTGAAGGTGCGTTGAGATGCAAGTGAGTAAGAGTGAGCATACTACAGGGACTACTTTGAATCTGCTCTGTTTTTAGAAAAAAATGCACAAAATTCTAAACTCTCAATACTGTTAATAGCAAATTGCTTGTGACACATCAGAGTGCAGTGGCCCATTCTGTGAGTGCTGGTCAGGCTAGACTGTCACACTAAAGAACATACTTTTGAGTGTCAGCCCTCTACAGTCTTAGTGGCCCTCAACAACCAGAACTGGACCCCTTCCGTACATTCTTGAGAATTTTTCCGGAAGTAAGTGACTGTTACTGGCAGGGATATGTTAGAGCCCTCTGATGTCCAGGCTTTGAACTACTTGGAGAAATACTATTCGCTATTGTCCTGCATATGCTGATGTGAGAGAGTACTGCACTGTGGAAGGAGTTTAAGGAGGCTTTCTGTGTGACCATTGACAGCCCCCCTCCCTCCAGACTGAAAGGCTTAGATTTTGGATAAGAAAATTCTGGGAATATAGCAAAAACTACCAAAGTTTCACCTAAAAGGAAAAAAAGAGAAATACATCTAAAATAAGATCTCATCAAAATGGCTTAGAAATCTCATATACTTAAAGTGGGAAATGAGTTTTGTGATCTTTTTTATCATTACCCTAAACACTGAATACACTTTGAGCAGTGAGCAGAGGTTTTCCTAGAAACTATTTCTCCAATTTAAATAACTGTCACCAGAGGCAGTAGTGGCTGTAAAATGTCCTAAGTCAAATAATCAAACACTCTTTAGCTATGGGTAGGGGAAGGGGTGGATGATCATACCACTAATAACATGTTTTTTTGTAATATGACAATTATTATGTTGATATATACATACAGTAGTGAAACTATCTGCATGAAGTGATGGGAAGGATACAGCTTTGGCATTGGGCAAACATAGGTTAGGAATCCATTTTATCAGCTTATGAATCTGTGGTCTCAGGTAGTGAATTAATCACTCTAAGCCTCAGATTTTGTATTTATGATAGAGAATAATAATAACTACTTTCACACATTACCAATGGCAATATTTATAAATATTTTTCTTTACTTCTTTCCCCTGTGCTTGCCATTTATGTATACATAGGCATAATGGTAAATTAAATACTACTCGAGACAAGTTTTTGTGATGCCCATTTCCAATGCCTGATCAACTTCTTAGAATCGTTGTTTAAATGCATTCTCAGTACTTTTTTTTTTTTTTTTTTGTCCTTAGTTAGAAGTCTTCATAGCCTTCTGGTTAGCCATCAAATGCCTTAGGCACTGTGCCACCAGAGCTCCTCTTCATAGCATGGGTAGCACATATTTCAGTCAATAGACTTATATAAGTAGAGTGAAATTGCAATGGGTCTGGTAGTGTTCTGTTTTATTTGTTTGTTTGGTGTGTGTGTGTGTGGAAGGGTCCATTTACAAGTCTTATACTTTAGAAAGTCAATCACTGTTTAAAAAGGAGAAAGATTTGATGGGACTAAAGCTCTCTTCAGCCTTTTCTCTTTTGGACCCCCAGAGCCAGTTACCTGTCTAGGAAAAGACATTTTTCCTTGTTCATTTCAACTTACCTGACAAGAAAACATGGCAAATCCCCAAATTACATGGCTTTCCACCCCTATCTGGGCATCCACGCATTCCCTTCAGCCTTGATCTTTCCTCTTGCAGGTAAAAACAGAAAAGATGGAGAGAAAAACATGGTGGATCCCTTTCTCCCCGTCTGTGCAAGCCTGCCTCCAACCTGGTGATCGCTGACACTCACCATTTGTGTGAAAGACTTTATTTATTTTTTAAAAAACAAACATATTATACTAGATATTACTAATTAACTCATTCCTGCAGCTTTTGAAGTTTTCTGCTCCCCAACCTAGTTCTTAGAGGATTTTTCCCCTTTTGCAACTTTTAAACATACTTTTAGCAGGAAGATACTTAGAAGTAAAATAATATAGCTTCACTAATATTTGAGCAATGTTTAGTGAACTAACCCAATGCATCATGTAACAGCCAAATGAAAATTACATGTTACCATGTCCTGTCTTTCTTTGAAATGAAATTATCTTAGAAATTAATTCATTATCTGAAAATATTATGAGAAACCAGTTCATTATGATATGCGAATATTACCAATAAATGGACTGTGTAATTTACTCAAGCAGGTAATGGAAAACACTTTTGAAAAATTCACTAATGAATTTGCTTAATTAGAACATAAGCTAAAATGGGCATTGATCCATCCCTCTTCTGTGCGCTAGTGCCGTATATATTCTTTGGCATGAAAGAATGAAAAGCAGCAATAAACAACTAAAGATTGCCCATGGCTCTGTAGGGTTTTTGGAACAATTCCTAGGATTAGGAATTGAAAATGGACAGCATGTGGAAGAAATTGTCATGTCAATAACAAGATGTAAGTGAAGATGACTAAGCCATTAATAGCATGTGTGTACATTTAATTTTCACAATTTCTACTATTAGCCTTCTTGGATTTTTTCTTATGGAGGAAAGTTGAGGTTTTTATTGGAAGGACTTGGGTGAAATTGAGGTATTAAAAATGAAGTGTATCTATTTCTTTCTGGATCTTTTTAAATTTCATTGTTTGAAATGCTTTCCCTTTGCCACTTTTGTCAAAGGCACTTTGATTAAAAACGTTGCTATTTCCTCACAAGAAACCATTTTGCTTTTCTGAGACAGGTTTACATTTAGACATGTGGCATGTTATATGGACTTCTCATTCAGTCAGCCTGGCAATCACATATGTGCTTAGAAGGACACTCAGGAAAAACTTGAGGAATATGGGCTTGGTTCTTTATATATTTTAATTTTTAGTTTATTAGTCATGTTGAAGAACATTAAGAGATGTTAAAAGATGGCTGAAGATGTTACTTATTTTCATCTTTTATATGTTCCAACATAAATTCCAATATCTTGGAATTTAGAGGAAAGATCCACATCAATTGTCATTTTTGTAAGCTATTTAAAATTAATTTGAGGGTATTCATGTATCTGTAAACATCACCATGGAGACATGAGCATGAATCATCATTGTGGGCATCTTCCTAGAGAGTCAATAAATGAAATTATAACCAGAACTAGATAGAAATATAACTTTGGAAAGAAAAAATAAAACTTAGAAAGGAACCACATGATAAGTGTAATTGGTGCCAGGAAAAGGAGAAAATTCTTGTTTTTAAAAAGCCATATTGATATCAAGGAAAGGAAGGACACAGATTCCTGTACCTCTTTTTAGCCCCATTTTCATTTCTAATAGTGATCTAAGTTTACTTTTATAAAAGAGGTTGAGAAGATATACTATGCTCCAATTAAATGACAGAGTATACATATATGTTGTTGTTATTATGTGCCATCGAGTCAGCCCCGACTCATAGCGACCCCTCCTTGGGTTTCCGAGGCAGTATCACTACGGAAGTAGGATTGCCCAACCTTCCTTCCGAGGAGTGGCTGGTGGGTTTGAACCGCCAGCCTTCTGGTTAGCAGTCAAGCACCTTAGGCACTATGCTACCAGAGCTCCCATATATATATAGTAAACTTAATTTATATATATATATTAAATTTATATATATATATTCAACTTAATTTTAGTATAGCTTAAATGTCAATAAGGCTACTGTCTAAATAGTGTATTTTTATATCATTGTAATAGATCAAGTCTTTTAACTAATTTTGAGAGCAGCAATAGGACTGAAGTAATAAAAGGACTTTAACTGACTTTTATTTTTGTAAAGAAGAAGCCACTTTCCATAATATAATATTTTTCTCTCTCCAAAGAATATCCCTATTAAGATTGTTTTATTTTATAAAAGGAGCATAATTTGTTCAGAAATGTATTTTTTTTCTTATTCTCAAATTTTAATTAAAATATGCTACTTTAGTATAGATAAGCGGTGGATCACAGGGTATTTTTTGTGGTGCTTTGCCTTCAATTACTTACTGAGAAGGGCATCAGGATTTCTCTCCTGCTTAAACCAGTTCTAAAGCATCAAGGTTTATCTCAAATGTATGTGCTGTGTGGAGTGGTGTCCCCAAAAAATCCACCAGTGGTGTGCTTCTGGTTCCAACTACACTGGCTTAGAAAGCTATTCAGTGTTTACTAGGGAAAGAGCACATCAGGGCTTACTGTCTAAATAGTGGCACCAACTCAAGCAATACCTGAATGTCAATTTCAAATCTATCTCATTTAACTTCTCAGAAAATGAGTTTCATTTGACTTATGAGAAAATTATTGGTTTATAGTGTAAGAGGAATCATTTGGAAAATATTTTTTTCCTGTCATCTTCCCTCAAATATCCAAACTCTTCCTAATTAAATAGTACCACATTTTCAAAAGAGAAATGACATAATTTATGAATAATTATACTTCTGCTTGTTTTTTCTTATTTTTCCTTCCAGTTACTTTATATATGAATGACAACTGAGTAGAAATCACATCTGTATTTCAATCATACATATGTCTTTTCTTCCCTAGAAACATTAGTAAAATTCAGGAAAGATTAACAGATACCTTTATGACGGTCAAGTAATACTATAGTTATATTACATAAAAAATTATAAATGGATGGTGTGTTTATCTTCACATATCTAAGTTAATAATCAGACAAAGATTTGAAGAACTATAATGGTATTAAATTTTATGGTCAATTCCTCTAAAATATACACTGTCCAACTAGTTATATTCTCTCCAATAAGAAAGCCCTCCAATAGGAAGCAATTAATGCCATTCATGAATTTGACCCTGATAATGCTATTTTAAAATAATTTAAACATCATAATAATTTACCATCATAGTTGTTAAAAGGCTGGCTTCAAGGCACATTTCTTGGATTCAAATAGCTATGACATTAACTATCTGAGTGGCCCTGATCATTTTATTTAATCTGTGCAAGTCTGTGTGTCCTCATCTGTAAAATAAAGATAATAATATCACCTACCTCACATGGGTATTGGTGGTAATTATAAAATATTTCACAATGACTGAGAGATAAAATAATTACCCAGTAAAATATGTTATTACACTACCACCATCAAGTTACCTTTGAGTCGATTCTGACTTCTTGGTGACCCCATATGTGTCAAGTAGAACTGTACTTCATAGGGTTTGCAATGGCTGTGCTCCTTTTGAAGCAGATCACCAGAACTTTCTTCCAGCATACCTCTGGGTGAACTGAACTGAAAACTTTTCAGTTACTAGCCAAGCACTTAACTATTTGCACTACCCATGGGGTCTAAACTATATTATTATTAAAATGTTGTTGTTGTTATGAGCCGTTGAGTCAGACCTGACTCATAGCGACCCCTCCTTGGGTTATGAAGGCAGGATCACTACTGAAGTATATTGCCCAACCTTCCTTCCGAGGAGTGGCTAGTAGGTTTGAACCGCTAGCCTTCTGGTTAGCAGTCAGATGCCTTAGGTGCTATGCTTCCAGAGCTCCCATTATTAAAATATACGTTATACATTTCTCTTTTAAAATTCACTGATACTTTGATGTCACATAAATTTTCATATCTTTATGAGTTTATAAAGTGATTAAATAGTACAGACAAATCCAAGGGAAGCACAGTGGATACTTATCAGAGTTCAGATAGTTCTTTTGGGATCTGTTGCAGGCAGACATATTTGAGCTAGTTTTTCTGCAATTGGCTATTTGCAGTTGGGGGGTGTTACGCCAGGAAACCCAGTCTCTTGGCCTGACTCTGCACTCTGCTACTGCCTTGCAATGTGATTCTCACAGTAACCCTTCTGGATTTCAGCAGGAGATTAGGTAAAGTAAGTGCTAATATGTGGGTGATCTACATTAAATACTCAAATGTTTCTATTATTTACCCAATATAAATGATTCAGTAGCTAAAGGGTGAGAATCTAGAGAAATTTAGAGAAGGAAGATACAGATATAGCAAGTGAGACCTACACTGAGCTACATGTGAAGGAGAACCATTCTGACCATTTCTACAAGTATTCCATTAGATAAAAAAATGACAGAAACAGGCTCAATGATTAATTGTATATTCCTTTTGACTGACTATGCAGAACCCACAAGGTAGAATCACAACACTAACAACTACCTTAATACACCATTATCTATCTCTCATTTAAAGTCAATTCTAATGGAGCATTCTCATTCAGCAGTTTCAGAGAGGGAGTATTTAATAATAAGCCCTATAATAAATTCATCTTCACTTATCTCTCCATTAAGTTACTGGCTATGAGCACTGAGTTCAAGAGAAAAAACCTTATGGGAAACATACACACACTTATATACACATTAGGAATTTAGCTTCAAGAAGTAAACAATATAGTTAACAAGATAATAATAGTTAACGATTGGAGATTAAAAGACAGAGTTATATCCATAAATCTTTTATTCTTTGGTCCAGGAGATGAAAAGTTACTCACTGAATTTGTATTTTGTATAATAATGTTACAGGAATTTAAAATCCTAAAAAAATTAAAAAGTCATTTTTCAGCATTTTGTCTTCAGTTAATCTTTTTACATAGTACTATTACAAATATATATAACATATATATATATAAAATATATATGTATATATAACATATATATAGTGTGTGTGTATATATATATTGTTGTTGTTATGTGCCGTTGAGTCAGACCCGACTCATAGTGACCCCTCCTTGGGTATCCGAGGCAGTATCACAACGGAAGTAGATTGCCCCATCTTCCTTCCGAGGTGGCTGGTGAATTTGAACC
>NW_006921632.1:15582396-15589499 GCF_000298275.1 Orycteropus afer afer | reverse complement strand
TTTCCCTAAAACAATCAATTTTGCTACATCTGCCTAAGTTCTGATGGAGAGATCTATCCATGCATATCCATGGATCTCTCCATTAGAATATAAAGTTCTCTTATTAATGATCTTGGAATTTCTCCCATTTGGGATCTTAACTTTGAAGAGCATAAAGTTAGATATTGTACAAGAAAGTCTGGGTTGTTTTGTGGTTAAATTCATGGATGTTGTGTGTGGCCCTTATCAGTAGTGCCTAATGTAATCCACAAATTTGAGACTGTGTATGATTACTGCACACCTGAATTGTGAGTTGAACAAAGTTCAAAAGGAAAATTAATATTTTTAGAATGTGACACAGTTAATAATCATCTCAACATTTTGAAAATAACAAAGATGATAAAGGTAGTAATACTTTTTTCATAGACTGAATTTTTATAATTAGGTATTTCTGATAATCTGTGTGTATATGTATAATTACCTATGAGAATATCTCATTTTACTCTGCCCTGGAAGATCGGCCTTTTGACTTGACATCTTGATAGTTTATCCAGTATTTTCTGTGGAAATAACCCAATTCTACTGATTTTAATTTTACCACTATGCTCCAGGGTTTCAAAGTGATTTAGATATTATAAAATATCATTCTTTCTCCGATGAAAGTTTGGAAAAAGAACAAGGCTAAATTATGTTATCAGTGAATATTGCTCACATTAACACACAACTGAGCCTGGTCAATATGGTTCAGTTACAGAGAAACTGTAAAACTGTACAAGTCAATGACAACTAGATACCAACATTTCATGGAACAGTAAAGTATACTTTATTTTAGTTGCTGTTTTACTAAAATTCATAATATTGGATAATTTTCACACTATTTAGAAGCCAACAGTAGCTTAATTAAGATGCTCAATTTTTATTATGTTATAAATTTGTTACTCCATTTTCTGCCTTCTAGCCCCATTTGTCTATTTCAATCTTGTCAAATATTTATTATTTTACTTTTCTTTATTTAGATTTACAATGCATGATCCTACTTCCTCCCATCTACAATTTACCTCTGTGAATTTGACAATTTATGTATCCGCTCAAAGAAACATAGAATCACATGTTTAAAAGGAACCATAGAGGCAAATTTAATTGCCATCAAAATCCTTATTCAGTTTTTACTAAGGTTTCCAGATTCTGCTTGAACCATATTAATGTCAGGGAACACTCTCCACTCCCCCACCCCCAATCTAATGCAGTTTACATCCTCTTTAGGAATCAAATTTTTTCTTTTTTTTTTTTTTTTGCTCTGATTTCCCCAAAGGGAAATATTACTCTGTAATTCACAGGACTCAGAATGTATTTTAAAATAATTACATTTGTAAAGAAGTGATATAAATATTAAAGAAGAAGTAAAAATTGAATTTGAAAGTAACTCTTAAAATTGGAGAGAAAAAATATCATGAATGAGAGACCAAAGAAGAGAGAGGGTAATCTAACTAGAAAAGACATAATGGCACAAGTACAGAAAAGTGAATAATGGTAGCTTTTACCTGAGAAGTACAGAAAGGTAATCCATAGAAAGGTAGCAACTGAATATTACGATTTTGAATAGAGGAAAAGATAACAAAGGATCAACATTGAAGTTTGTACTATTAATTTTATAAAAGAGAAATTCTGTCTCTGGATAGGTGTAACATAGTTATTTATGTCCACTCTTCATGTATTTGGAAGACTCAGGAAACAAAAATAGCCAAACCATCTTTATGGATATGATATATAAGCTTATAAAAAGCATTTCAGAAACCCCAGAAATGGAATGGGTGGTTACAAGAGAGGGTGAAGATAAGAAGATAATTATGTATTCATTCGGCATGTTTTAATAAGTTTTATCTCTTCCTCCACATCTCTTTTCTCCTGATTTCTTTTCCTTACAACGCCTCAAATATTTAAGAATAAAGAGAATAATTGATGAAAGGCTTTGCCAGGACTGGTCAGAGAAACACTGTAGCTCTTTTTATTTTTTCCCTACCTCATATCATTAATGACAAAAACAAAATAAAGGAAAAACAACAAAAAAAGGAAGACAAAATAATTTGTCATCTAACATATCTAGAAATTCCAAAATGCATGTGAAATTCAAAAGTCCTTTCCATGTAACTATTTTTCTGTATCATTATTATTTAACTTAAATAGAGTTCTTAGGAATGATTAGCCATCAACTTGAGGACAATCTATGAAACTAGAAAGAGATAAATCAGTAGAAATAATCTTGCTTACCCTTTCCCTGGTTTTGAGTCTTTCCTGATGATTTCCTGAGAGTGCTTGAACAATTAACCCAAAAATCCATTTTCATCAAGTCGATTCTGGCTCATAATGACACTATAAAGCAAAGTAGAATTGCTCCATAGGGTTTCCAAGGCTGTAAATCTTTATAGAACAGACTGCAACATCTTTCTCCCATGAAGCTGTTTGTGGGTTTGAACCACTGACCTTTTGGTTAGCATCTGAATGCTTTAACCACTATGCCAGCAGAGTTCCTTTGAACAAGTAAAGAGTGTTAAAAATATAAGTAAATAAATATATAAAAAGGGGAACTCTTAGGATCAGAAATATGTATTACTTTTTTTTTTTTTTTTAATAATTATGGAGGAATTAGAAAGGTAGCTAGTTCCTAAATTCCTTCTTTTGCTCTGAGGAATAAGTAGGTGTATTATCTTATTTTCTACTACAAAACTTCTCTCTAGTCTGAGCAAAATAATTGAGACAGTAACATCAACCTATACTGCTTGCAGGACATGCAGACTTTCCTTCTGAGAGAAAATAAAGGCTGACTCAATGTTGAGGTTTTATAACCCACATTTGTAATATGGTATCATTCCTCTATTTTTGCAACATTCCATTGCTTGGTATCCATTAGGTGTCTTCACATTCCCAATTCTTCCTCACCTACATCAAATTTACCAGAAAACAGTTCATTTTTTGAGATTCCTACTATAAGTTATAAAGAGTGCTGAATAAACATCTGGTAAAATAAAGATTCCTAAAAATTATTAACAAGTACTAATAATTACTCCTGCCAGGTAGCTCAGATTTCCAGAAAGCTCTTATAGATATTATAATGATATTATGATAATAGTTGAAGTTCTGTGGACCAGGACTAGTACTAAATTCCTTACAGACATTATTTTAATCTTCACAACTATTCTACATGATCAATTTTTATTACTGCTGTTTCACAGATGAGGAAACCAGAGTTAGTTAATTTGAAAAACTTGCTCAAGGTCAAACTACCAAATTTTAGAGGACAGAATTTAAAGTCAGGCCGATTTCAATTCTAAAACCCATGCTTTTTAATAGTATATTTCTTCTCAAGTATTTACCTGGGAAATATTTTCAGTTGGTTACTTAGATGGGAAAAATTTACTTTACATCATGAGAATCATTGCTAAGTAATGGTGCCACAGAAAGGTTTTAATGACATTAACCAGCATTTTTCAATTTATTCTTTAAATTTCACCTCTCTTAGATGATACATTATTTCAAGACATGTGGCAGAATAGAGATTGTATTGTGGATCACCGTTATATTTATATAACTGACTCAAGATCAGTTTATCATTACCAATATTTATTAAGAGCTTACTATAGGCCAGGCATATAGCAGAGAACAAAAAATGGAGAAATATAATTACAGAGTTTTGTTCAACAATATTGCTCTTCAATAAATGACTGAGTAAAATTATTATGCAGACAGTAACCTAACAAATGCTCTAATAATGTGTGTCTCTAACTGACCTTTATGAAATATCATTCATTTTTTACTGTAAGAACTTTAGAGAGTATTATCAGGGAAATAATTTATACCTTAATGGTTTAAGACTAACATATAGCAATTTTCTCTTAAATTCCTTTTAATCTTTTCATAATGTCATTCTCTTATTCTCATAAAAATTGTCTGAATGCATATATTATGATAAATTTTCTTCCTTTTTGAAAAATATTTCTTTCATTTTTCATCTACAATTTTTAACACTCTGAAATATTCAACTCAATCATTGACTTTGGATGATGCTTTATGTGAACGTAGTGAATTTCTCTGTTCTGATCAAGAATATACATTGTATTTCAATGTGGCTTTTAGACATGAAAAATGCCATGTGTTCTTTCTGAAAAATGAATGTGATCTATATGACTGTATTTCTTTATTTTCATTTATTTTAAAATGTGGATTATTCTTACCATTAGTTTAAAGTTAACACCAAGAAGTATAAGTTCAGTATTATAAATTATAAATTAATGAAAGTTTACTTGCCTTTACTGTAGTTATAATTACATTTCCAAATAATAAAATTTGCTACCATCAATTGGATATGGCTTGTGTTATTTTTACTGTTAGTGTTACTTTAACTATTGTGTTGATCTACATGCACCTTTTTTACCTTGGGACCAATTGTAAAGACACTGGTAAGGATTGGGGGCGTTTCCCATACCTCTGCAAAGAGCAAAACCCCATGAAGAAGAAAGCCATCTACACTAAGCAACTGATCTGATATTATAAATGTGAATGTATTTATTTTCACCTAGAAGAGAAAAAGTGGTATTTAGTATTATTTAAAAAATAAACAGACAAACATAAACCACTGCCATTAATTCAATTCCAACTCATAGCGACTATCATTGGGTTTCCAGGGCTGTAAATCTTTATGCAAGCAGATTACCTCATCTTCCTCTGGTGGAACAGCTGGTGGTTTTGAACCACAAACCTTCTGGTTAGCAGCCGAATGCCTTACCCACTATGCCACCACAGCTCCTTTAGTATTATCTTCAGTATGAAATAATAAAGATGCCACTTTACCAAAAGTTTGGATTAATCATTACATTCAGCATTCAGTATGGGGATGGACTCCTTTCTGATGCCAAAGAAAACAAACTGTAATATCTATCCTGGGACCTATTAACTGAGAGACTTCTTTAGTATTGTAAACCATATATGTCACTTTGCCACTTAATTTTTTCAAAATGAGAAATTGTAATGCTTAGTTATTGTATGCCATTCTCACGGCATTTCCTAATTTCTATTAATGGTTATTTGTTTACATTTCATACTTTTAGAGGCAGAAAACTCTTTGAAGCAAAAAAGTTGTGTTTCATATACTTTTTTATCTCTACCACCCAGAACAGTGCTTTCAATTTTGTGGATAAATGAATAATGTTGGTACTTAGTTCTGATGCATCTATAAAAACCCATTTTAATGTTGTTTTGGGTTCTGCAGTAATAATTCTTCTGTCCTGTTGTTGTTGTTATGTGCCGTCGAGTCGGCCCCGACTCATAGCGACCCCTCCTTGGGTTTCCGAGGCAGTATCACTACAGAAGTAGGATTGCCCAACCTTCCTTCCGAAGAGTGGCTGGTGGGTTTGAACCGCCAGCCGTCTGGTTAGCAGGCAAGTGTCTTAGCCACTATGCTACCAGAGCTCCCTCTTCTGTCCTAAGACTCTTAATTTCTTATTTTCACAGTATTCCTATGTATATTTGTGTGTGTATGTGTGTTAGCAGTTGTTTTCTACATTTTCTATAAGTAGAAACATCTTTTTAAAAATATTTATTCCTATTCCTGTAAACATCAAAGTGACTCATAAAATTTCAAACATTTCTTCTGCAAGTAAAATAAATTACACAAACATTTAGGGTTATATGAAAGTAGCTGTTCCATTTTGAAGAGGCGAAATGAAACATTTAGTTAACTGGACATTCTCAGATATGGACTGCACTGTGGTCCATATCTGCATCTTTGGTTCATGCACTCATTAAGCATTCATTAAATCTCACTATGCTAGAATCTGTATTAGGACATTGTGATGCTAATTGTACTTTATGTCAAAGATTCAAAAACTCAATGCTGTTTTCAAATGGCAGCATTTTTAAAGTATTTTTTTTTTTTTATGCACAGCATTTTAAATGTATTCACCACTTTTCTTACAAAGACAGGTCTTAAAATAAATCAGTAAAAACCATAAATTCAAGGTTATGTCATCACTTCTTATAGCTAATCTTTAAAAGGAATGTGACAACACTGATTATATTGTATAAATGTTCTTTAGCTTGCAAGAAGGACATTTTTGTGCTGTAATATGTATTTAATTCACTAGTCGGGAAACTCCTTGATTTATTACCCCAATTTTCATTTCAGGCCCTCCAGGCCCTCCAGGTGGTCTGAGAATAGAAGACATTAAAGCCACTTCTGTGGCACTTACTTGGAGTCGTGGTTCAGACAACCATAGCCCTATCTCTAAATACACTATCCAGACCAAGACTATTCTTTCAGATGACTGGAAGGATGCAAAGACAGGTAAGTTTTATTTTTATGATTAATCTATTCATGTTTTCAAAATAAACTCTTTTATTGAAAACAAAAACACAAACCTAGAATTTAGAATTTTATCACCTACCCTGAAATACTCTCTTTTTCTTTATTTTTAATATTTCTGTTCTTTGGCAGTGAACACAACATACAAACACACACACACACACACACACATATTTTAAAGTTATAGTGGAAGAAGCAGCATGCCTAAATCTATAATTGGAAATCAAAGAGAAGACTTCTGATTTCCTTATTTGACCTATTGTAACAATAAGTCAGACTTCTTAGAGGAAAAAAAAAGTGAATTTTTTTTTTGTTGTTGTTGTTGTTATATGACATTTATAACTTCTTACTTAGAACTCATTTTATCCAATTATATATTCTAGGAGTTCTGGTGGCACAATGCTTAAGACATTTGACTGCTAACCAGAAGGTTGGCAGTTCAAACCCACCAGCTTCTCCATGGAAGGAAGATTTGCCTCCTCAGAAACTCAATGGGGGTTGTTATGAGTTGTAATCAACTTGTTGGCAGTGGGTTTGGTTTGGTTTTGGTATACAGATACTATTGTTCTATATTTTAAAAATGGTGGCGTAGGGCCTAAGGCATTTGACTACTAACCAGAAGGCTGGTGGTTCAAAGCCACCAGCTACTCCTCAGAAGAAAGGTTGGGTGATCTACTTCCATAGTGATACTGCCTCAGAAACCCAAGGAAGGGTCGCTATGAGTCAGGTCCGACTTGGTAGCAGTGATTTTTTCTTTTTTTTATATATT
>NW_006921632.1:15577628-15581717 GCF_000298275.1 Orycteropus afer afer | reverse complement strand
TGACACAAAAACTGAACTACTAAAAATTTCCTCAAAATAGGCTCTTGATGATTTTTCTTTATATAAAACCTCTTACAAAAGTTTTCAAACAGTACATTTTAAAAAATAATTAAAAGTGGCTCTTTTTCTTTGGCAATAACTATTTGCTACTGCCATGTCTCATGACTAACATACAATAGCAGACTTAAATTTATTTTCTCCTTTAACATCAAAGAAGTAGAGGTCTATTTTGAAAATATAATCTGTATCTCTTTGTCATTTTTATAATATTTAAAGTAAATTTGTAATTGCCAGAGTTTGTTTTGGGTACCTATAAAATAGTGAAAAAGACAAAAATCATAAATAAAATGTTTCTCTTTTAAAAACTGGTTCTCATTTTAGCTTTAATTTAACTAATGGAATTTATTGATATTGCTCACGGAGAGTTGCAGCTTAGTTTTACTTCTCTGTGATAATTCTTTCCTCTCTTTGGGGAATAATATTTATGTCCAGGAATGAGTATGTCATTATTTTGTTGTTATTATTGTTAGGTGCCGTGGAGTCATCTCCAACTCATAGCAACCTTTTGCACAACAGAACAAAACACTGTGCCATCCTGTGATAGCCTTACAATCCTTGCTATACCTGAGCCCCTTGTTGCAACCACTGTATGCATCCATCTTGTTGAGGACCTTCCCCTTTTTCCTTGACTTTCCACTTTACCAAGCATGAAATCCTTCTCCAGTGAATGGTTTCTTCTGATAAGATGACCAAAGTAGGTGAGACCAAGCCTGGCCATTCTTGCTTCCAAGGAGCATTCTGGCTGCACTTCTTGCAGGATAGATTTGTTAGTTCTTTTAGCAGTCCACGGTACTCTCAGTATTCTTTGCCAACACCACCACTCAAAAGCATCAACTTATCTTCAGTCTTCCTTATTCATTGTCCAGCTCTCACATACATAAGAGGTGATTGAAAATACCATGCAAGCCATGGTTAAGCGCACCTTAGTCTTCAAGGAGACATCTTTGCTGTCTCCCTGAAAGGGGTCTTTTGCAGCAAATTTGCCCAATGCAATATGTCATCTGATGTTTTGACTGCTGCTTCCATTGGTGTTGATTGTACAACCAATAATATATTGAGGTGTAACCCATACTGCAGACTGTAGGCCTTAATCTTCATCAGTAAGTGCAACACACAAGCCACCTTAGGACGACAAACTGACAGACAAGGTCATCTCCCTTACCTTTTCCTAACCACTCTGCTCACTTCCTGGCTGCCCTTAAACTACCTCAACCATGCAGGGCCACCTTCCAGGCCACCTGCCCTTGAAGCTTGCCCCGAACCATGAGGGGCCATGTCATTGTTTCAAGGGATTGAATTAATCTAATCTGTGGTTGATGTGGATGTGGCCTTTGCTGTTACTTTAGTTAGATTTAGTTCAACACAGACTTTAAGTGTAGGACCAGAACCTTCCCTTCAGCAAGGCTAGTTAGCAGCTGAGTGCCTGGAGTTTCTCCTGCACTGCCGTCAGACTAGAGCATGCTCTTCTAGCTTGGATATTAGAGGTGCCCCTTTTAAATGCTTCTGTTCTCCCCCCACACACACACCAGCGTTTAATAGTCAGTCTAAAGTTCAGAGTGCCTAGGGGATTTCTCCAGTTCTACTATTCTTCCCTCAGACTTTTGCAGGCCCAAAACACTTATTTTTCACAGAAAAGGCAGATATCTCTTAATTTTACTGCCACTCATCCAATCATAGATGACCAAATATTCATATTCAGTGTAAGACCTAGAAGTGAATATGTGAAACGTGTGTGGGGCCTATCTCAGATTTTTTGCTCTTCACCAAACCTTGGCTATCCATGCCTCAGAGTAAAATTTCTCTCAGCTCTCTTTTCTTGCCCTGAAACTTTCATGATTATGCATGCTGTAGGCCCAAGAAAAAGAATTGGTGGGTGGGTCCAGAGTACCCTGTTTTAAGGGCTCCCAAGGATTCTCTATAGTCTGCCAACCTACACTTTGTCTTTAAGTTATCTGTTAAAAGTTAAAGTTTTCTTAAAACAACATCTATGACTATATCTTTCAGTGCCACCGATGAGTTCCAGTTTATTAGATTCCTTTGCCGTCCTAACTCTCTGATGAACTTTTTAAAAAATGATGTGTAGATTATCTTTCTTGTTATTTTTGTTAAGATGGGAATGAAGTTCTTTTGTCTCTTGTCTGCATCCTAAATGTGAGTGAAAAATAATTTTTACAACAAGGGGAGAAAGAAAAATAAATGGCTTCTCTTTATGGTGATGTCCATTAAAAAATGAAGCTCAGAAGATCACCCTTCCACTCCTATATCCTTTCTACCAAAATATCCTTTAATCTTTATGCTCTCACTGCAGTTTTTTGCGTTCCATATTTTCCTTAATCCCCTTCAAGTCTAACTGAATTGCAGAAATAAGTTTATAATTATGAAATAAAAGCTAAACAAAAAAAATTGAAGATACAGAATGAAGCTCAGTACTGTAGAGGATATTACTTTAGATGATAAATATATTTCAAAGATATCACCTTTCTATTACCTAAGGACTAAATTTAAAGTGATGAGACAAAAGAATAGATTGTATATTTTTAAGAAAATTGTGAGTGAATTCTGTTCCTCCTAAAAAACATATGTTGATGTTCTAACCCTCTGTACCTATGAATGTGAACCTATAGCTATATGGAAATAAAGGACCTCTGTTAGTGTAGTGCCTAAGGTACTTGACTGCTAACCAGAAGGCTGGTGATTCAACCCACCAGCCACTCCTCGGAAGAAAGATTGGTCAATCTACTTCCGTAGAGATACTTCCTCAGAAACCCAAGGAGGGGTCACTAGGAGTTGAATCAACTTGATGGCAGTGTGTTTGTTATATGGAAATAAGGACTAGGCAGATGTGATCAGTTAAAATGAAGACACTGGATCAGCATGGGCCCTATATCCAATGACTGATGTTCTTAGAAGGAGAGGGAGATTTAGAGACACACACATAGTCAGAGGGAGGATGACTGTGTGACAGACAACTGAGACAGAAATTGGTGTAATGCAGCTATAAGCCAAGGAATCCTGAGTACCAACAATCAGAAGCTAGGAAGAAGCAAGGAAGGATTTTGTCCTAAGAGCCTTGAGATAGAGAATGGCCCTATTGACACCTTGATTTAATATTTCTAGACTTCAAAACTAGGAGAAAATAAATTCCTGTTGTTTTAAGCCACCCAGTTTGTGTTATGGAAGCCCTAGGAAACCAATCTGACATCTACTAACATTATGTATTTCAGATGATTTGGGGGTACAACAACAGATAGTTTAAAGCCATTCCCAGCATTCTACAAGGTCGTTAGGTCACATTTAGAATACTAGAATACAGTGTTAGATTGTATGTTGCCTATTTTCGGAGAACAAATAACAGAATATTGTTGGTGATGGATTTTGTGTGGAAGGGGGATTTTAGCCAGACCAAAAGGTAGTCATGAAACTATGCTATGAGAGGAAATAAGAAAATCTGGGCTATGTTAACTAAAAAAGAAGAAGAAAACTGTCTTTATATTTAAAGTTCTGCCATATGGAAAACTGAATTGATTGTTATAAACATTTTGTAATTAACATTTTAGCACATAAAAGTTTCTCTTCAGGTTAGATTCCTTGGAATAGATATTTGTTAGTAAAATCACTAAGTATAAGCATGCTTAAGCCCATGATATAAACAGCCAAATTGTTCTGCAGAAAAGTGGAGTCAGCTTATATTTTATTTTCTCACCACCAGTATATGCATATCTCTTCTACCATATCTTTACTTATTACTGAGTATTATCTTTGCAAAATCAATAGATGAATAAAGTAAAAATTTTCTCAGCTTATTATAGGATGCTTTCTTTTTAAAATTTACTTTTTTTAGCCTTTTTGTGGCTTCAGTTTTAGTAGCTCTGTTTCAAACATGAATTTCTGGATATTTTTGAAGCTACCTTCAAATTTTACTTAGAGAAATATCTGTGAATCACACTGTGGTAGTTATGTTTGTGTGTCAACTTGGCTGGGCCTGGTTGAGTGGCTGGGCAGCTGGTGGTAGTTATTCCCCATGATGAG
>NW_006921632.1:15575436-15577183 GCF_000298275.1 Orycteropus afer afer | reverse complement strand
TGTAGTATATTCCTCTCAGCAGCACTAGGTAACCAGAACACACATCCTCTCTGATGCTAGCATACAATTTGCTTCTCTTCTGCTGGGAGAAGCTCTGCCACACCTTTGGCTCCCTCCCAAGTTCTGCCAGGTGATCTATGCATTAGTTCTAGGACTCTAACCTATAACAGTAGTTGCATTAGGGCCAGTGAGAAGCCTTGAAATGCTTGTGTCCATTCTCAAACCTAGCCCTACTTTTTAAAGTCAGAACCTCTGGGTGAGTAGTTCTTTCCTTAAACCCTAGGGAAATCCCAGGACTCATTAGGGCAACTTCCAAAAGCCTATAGCAAGTGGCATTACAGAGGCTGGAGTTATTCTTAAAACCAAACCCTAAAAAAACAAACTCACTGCCATCTAGTCTGATTCGACCCATAGCAACCCCTCCTTTGGTTTCCGAGGCAGTATCACTACAGAAGTGGATTGCCCTAACTTCCTTCTAAGAAGTGGCTGGTGGGTATGAGCTTCCAGCCTTCTGGTTAACAGTCACATGCCTTAGGGACTATGCCACCAGAGCTCCATTCTTAAAACAGTTGCTTGATTATCTTGAGATCATTCTGGCTGTTTCTGAAGCTTCTGAAACAACTTGAAGGTATTATCTGAAGACAGAGCACCCCAAGCTGTGTAGCCAGGCAAATAAAGAACTACAACTTTTTGGCCTTAAGCTACCAATGATGCTTGTTTCTTTGCTCCTGTAAATAGTCAGAAGCCTTATCATCCTGAGTCTTATGGAGTCAAGTTATTCACAAATAGATCGATGGATTACGGTTCTTAGATGGTTGCAAAGTAATATATTCTCAAAAGGATTTTTATCTCTTTTCTTGAATTTTGCAGTCAAAAGAAAGAAAGAATTTAAATATCAAGCAGGATTAATACACATTATTTTAGGTTTGGTTTGGTTTTATAGAGAATGTTGACTCTGAGAGTCACTGTACAATTAAGAGGAAGTTTTCAGTGTTGGGATTATCTGCAAAAAGTGGTCTGATGATGAACTGGCCCAGTTAAAAATCTAGACTTCAAACCACAGTCTTAATTCTCAGTACTTGCCTCTTTGGGGCAAAGTACTTCACCCTTTTTTTGACTGCAGGAATGACAAAAAGTTTGCAAGGAACTTGGCAGAAGAGAAGACACGAAGTCTTTCTGCTACTGACTATTCCTGTTTTCTATCTGGCTTAGGGCATAAATCTACTTTCAAGGCAAAGCTGGCTTCTACAGGGAACAGGCCTCTCCTCCCAATTTGTCTGCGTGGGTTGTTTTGGAAAAAAAAAAGAAAAAAGAAAAGGAGATCCAATAGTTCCCACCAGGGCTGAAGGGGTAGGAAAACAGTGCACGAATTCCAAGTCCATTTATAGGGACATTTAGGGCTCCAAATAAAACTATGTTAAAGGCAAACCATATTAAAATGAGCGTACATAGTAGACACAGAAGAGAGAAATAAGAAAAATTGAACTTGTGATCAAAGAGAGTGAGCTTAATGGAGACGAAGTTATCCTCTTTAGGGTAGGACAAGATTGTGGGCTAAACATAGCAAAAGAGCCATAAGAGCATTGCATATTTTTGTGAGGCAAGGTCAAGAGTGGTATCCTTTTTTTTGTTTTGTTTTGTTTTACAAGTAAACAGAAGATTTCAGAGAGCAGCTCGAGTAGACAAAGCCAATTACTATAATGAAATGTGCAAAGACCTGGAGTCTGAAAACCAAAAGGGAAGAACA
>NW_006921632.1:15570847-15575336 GCF_000298275.1 Orycteropus afer afer | reverse complement strand
GGGATCGGGCAGTGTTTCGTTCTGCTGTGCATGGGGTCGCTATGAGTCGGAAACGACTCGACGGCACTTAACAACAACAACAACAACTACTTGCCTGATTTAGGGATGCAGGAGACACTGAAGTGATTGTTACTCAGAAAGAATAGCTATTCCTCTTGCATTGAGACATTGTCTACTCTGATAAACGTAACTTTTATATTTGTTTTTTATTTATATTTTTGAAAAATGTTGAATAAATAGTTCTATTTACAAAACATCATGCTAGGTATATCAGGCCATGAGAGACTCCAAAATACAAAAAAGAAGTAGGATGATAAACAATGATAGACAAGAACAAGTGATGGGGAGTCAGGGGAAGTATTTGGAGTGGGACTGGTGTGGATGCAGCCAGTCCTGGCTTCTACTTTTAGCTTTAATATGGACTGCCTATCACAAGATTGGAGTTGGATGAAATAATAGGGGATGGGGGAGTCAGCTTTTATATCCTGTTGTAGTAATGTGTTATGAGTCAGAATGTCCTCCCTAGACCAAGAGGAAGGAAAACTGGGCTGGGTTCTGATAAAATGGTAGAATAGGCAGATGAACTGCACAGACCCTCTTCAACAAAGAAAGGGGAACCAATTAACACAGATAAAGAGGATAATTCTGGAGCCCTGAGCTGTGAAGGGAAGGATACAAAAGTGGACCAGACTACAACTAGTGGAATAACCTGCGTGAAAACACCAAAAATGGTACATATGAAGCTGCAATCTGTCAGAGATCCTGACGGCATGGACAGCTTAGATATTGCCAAGTGGTATTGGGACCTGAGAAGTGACCTAAAGATCAGCCCTGCTAGCAAGGAACTGCACAGAGTACTGCACTGTTGTCTGGTGAATAAAACAGAGAAGCAGTAAAGAGGGAGAAAGGCTGAGCTGAAGACTTTTGCCTGTCTGGAGGGTGCAGCTCTTTTAAATGTTTACAAGTGATTAGATCGTTTTGGATATTTAAAGCAACAGCATTCTCCCAGATTCCAGGGACCTAAGAATAGGCTCCACTTGCTGGGTACCACAAGGACATTCTGAACATGAACATTGGAAAGGTGTGATATTCCTCTTGTTCTCTCATACCCTATACTCTCTTGGTGAACAGAGGTGTGGCCATCACTCACTCCCACCCACCTTGTAGGCCGGCAGGAATTCCATCATATCCTATGTCCTCCAAGGGATCCTGGGTGCCTTGCCCTGCCCTTCCATTTTGTTCCATTTGTTTTTCTCCATTTTAAATTATAATTGTTATTTCTTCTTCTTCTTTTTTAGTACTTTTTATTATTTATTCTTCCCTTCCCAGATTCTGGGTTTCACCTTTTTCTCTCTTCCCTATTCCTGGTTCCCATTTTTTTTTTTTTTTTCCTTTCTCATGGTTCTCCCCATTCCTTATGTTTCTTTTTGCATTTTTCCCATTTATTTCTTCATTATTCTCCTACTTTACCTCTTTTCTCTTATTACTCCCTCCCCAAATGATGTAGGATTTTTTTTTTTCTTTTTTTGGTGATTGTTCCTGTATGCTTATGAAGTGTGTTTTTTTATCTGCTTGCTTTTACTTTTTGATGGTTTCTGATTGGTGTTTTTGTCTAACTGAGTGAGAGACAGCAACCATGCTCACACAACACAACCACATCTACACCACCTGCAGCTCTACTTACTGAGTGAGAGCCACCACTTCCTTCTCCACTAACTGGCCAAAGATAAATGACTACCAAGAACAGCCTGATTCACCCTTAACTGCTCTCCACAAACAGTTAACAGAGATCTAAATACAACAAGGTCACAATGTCTCGGAAACAGCAGATCATTATAGTCCACAGAGAGAAGAAAGATAAAGTGTTAGAAACAAAGGAGCAGGATACAGACCCAGAACACATCCCTGAGTAAGAAGCAGGATTAGAACTCCCTGATAAAGAATTCAAAAGAATTATACTTAGGTTGCTTCAAAGGATTGACAGACACATCAAGGAATACACAGACAAAACCCTAGAACAATTTTGGAAGAAAATACAAGAACAAAATGACAAAATAAATGAAACATTAGAAATGATACAAAATCTACAGATAGAAATCCAGAAGATTAATAATAAATTACAGAAATAGATAATATTGAAAGGACAAAGGAGTAGAATTGATGCAATGGAAGACAGAATTAATGAGATTGAAGACAAATACCTGAATATTTCTTTGGAAAGGGATCAATCAGAAAAAAAAGATCAAAACAAAATGAAGAAACCCTAAGGATCATGTGGGATACCATCAAAAGGAATAACCTACATATCATTGGAATTCCAGAGCAGGAAGAGAAAAATAAAACCACTGAGAAAATTGTCCAAGATTTGTTGGAGAAGAACTTCCCTGATATGATGAAGAATGAGAATATATTCATTCAGCAAGTCCAATGAGCCCCAAACAGGATAGACCCCCCAAAAAAATCACCAAGGCATATCATCATCAAACTCATCAAAACCAAAGACAAAGACAGAATCCTGAAAGCAGCACAGGAAAAACAAAAAAGTTACTTACAAAGACAACCAGTAAGAATAAGCTCTGATTTCTCAGCAGAAACCATGCAAGTGAGAAGGGAATGGGAATGGGATGGTATATATAGAATGCTGAAAGAGAAAAATTTTCAACGAAGAATTCTATACCCGGCAAAATTGTCCCTCAAATATGGTGAATTAGGAGATTTCCAGATAAGCAGAAAATAAGGGAATTTGTTAAAAGCAGACCAACCTTAAAAGAGATACTAAAGGGAGTCCTTTGAACAGAGAACCAATAATAGCAAACAACAACTGATCCTTAATACACAAAAGGATATAACCCAGAAACCAACACAGTTATGGAAGTCTCCAAAGTAAAATAAGCTTATGAGATTGTAAACAGGGAACCAGAGACATCAATTGGCAAATGAGGACAACTAAAAACCTAAAAGAGGGAAAAAATAGTGAGGTTACAGAACTTCTAAATGGTGAGGAAGTCAAAAGAGTTGCAAGATAGAATGGACTTTTCTAAACTAAGGGAGAAAATTATAAATCATAGGGCAAACTCAAAGAGAAATGATAAACCTTCACATCACACTGAAAAAGAGGACAAGCACAAATATTTAGTAAATACTAAAACAATAGCAACGCAGGAAATGATAACACAATTCGTAAACATAATGAGCTCAGCAAAGAAAATTATATGGAACAAAGAAACCAGGAATATCATGAAAAAAACACATAACAAAATGACAACAACCAACTCATACTGGTTGATAATTACACTGAATGTCAATGGATTAAATGCACCACTCAGGAGACGGAGATTTGCAGACTGGATAAGAAAACATAACCCACCACTGTCTACAAGAGAAACACCTTAGAGACAAAGACAAAATTAGACTGAAAAATCAAAGACTGGAAAAAGATATATCAAATAAATGGCAGCCAAAAAAGAGCAGGAGTGACAATATTATTTTCTGATAAAATTGATTTTAAGACAAAAACCACAGTAAGAGACAAGGAAGGATATTACATAATGATCAAAGGATCCACTGAAAAAGAACATATAACTATAATAAATATCTATGGAACCAATGAAAGAGCCCCAAAATACATAAATCAGACTTTGACAGAATTGAAAAGGCAAATAGATGCTTGCACAGTCACAGTAGGACACTTAATATACCGCTTTCAATGAAAAATAGAACAACTAGAAAGAAACTCAACAAAGACTCAGAAGAGCTAAACAGTACAATCCACCAACTTGACCTTAGAGACATCTACAGAGCACTTCACCCAACAACAGCACAATATATGTTCTTTTCCAGTGTATGTGGAACATTCTCCATGATAGACCATATGTTAGGCCATAAAGCAAGCCTTCATAAATTTAAAAACATTGAAATACTGCAAAGCATCTTAGATCACAATGCTATCAAATTGGAAATCAACAATGGGAAGACCAATGGAAAAAGAGAAAATGCATGGAAACTGAACAACACCCTTCTTAAGAACGACTGGGTAATAGACGGAATAAAAAATGAAATTCAAAAATTCTTTGAATCAAATGAGAATGAAAACACAACATACCAAAATGTTTGGGACACAGCAAAAGCAGTGATCAGAGGCCAATTTGTACCAATAATGCACACATCAAAAAAGAAAAAAAGAGCCAAAATCAGCATTTTAAAACACCATCTCCAACAATTAGAAAAAGAACAGCAAGAAAAGCCTATAGTCATCAGAAGAAAGGAAATAATAAAGATTCCAGCAGAAATCAATGAAACAGAAAATAGAAAAAATCAAGAAGACTAGAAGTGGGTGGGTTTTCTTTTTTTTTTTTTTTAAGATTAATTAAATTGACAAACCACTGGCAAATAACAAAGGAAAAGAGGGAGAAAATACAAATAACATGAATAAAAAATGAAATGGGGGACATTACAACAAAAGCAACTGAAATAAAAAGGATTTTATCAG
>NW_006921632.1:15566784-15568106 GCF_000298275.1 Orycteropus afer afer | reverse complement strand
AAGGACAAATATTGTATTAGTCTGTTATTGTAAAAAGTCAAGGAAAGGTTTATATATGGAAAGAAGCTTTCTTTGTTGGTTACCAGGGGTGGTAGGGGAGGGGAGGGAACACTGTGAGATAGGTAGAGACAAGTATTGATTTGGGTGAAGAGAAAGGCAATGTTCCAAATATAGATCAACATGGTGGCATTGTGGAAGAAGAAGACATAGAGAGGCACATGGGAGGTATAGACAACAAAGATGAACCCTTTTGCACACATAATACTGTGTGTCAGTGAAGGCAGTCATTGATATACAGGTGGATAGATGGGTGGAGAGGCTGAACTATTAGGTATGGCTATGCAGGGAGTTGTTGTTATGTGCCGTCTAGTCAGACCCGACTCATAGCGACCCCTCCTTGGGTTGCCAAGGCAGTATCATTACAGAAGTAGATTGCCCAACCTTCCTTCCGAGGAGTGGCTGGTGCCAACTCGATGGCACATAACAACAACAACAACAATATGCAGGGGGTTGTGTGCCCAAGGCCATGTATCAGGTTGGCAGACAATGTTTCTATAAGTGTATTGGTATGTTCTGTAAGAATTCCCGGGTGTATAGTAGAGCTGACAAGGGGAAAGGTTGTAGTCACTTCTTGGCCACAGCCAGCTACCCGGAGGGAGTGAGTATTTGGACATGTAGGCTCAGGACCATAGTCACAGGGGACAGATAGAGTGGGAGAACAATATGGAACAAAACTCAAAATTATTAAAAAAAAAAAAAGGCCCCAGTTTGCTAGTCTAAGAGCCTGTTGGGACCATTGAGACTATGCCCCTAGCTGCCCTTCAGGTCTGAAATTGCACCCACTTCTGTGGCTTCCAGCCAAACAAAAGACAAGTATATGGGCTGAATATTTACATTAGGTAGATTCACTCTTTGGAGAGATCAATCATGGGAGAATAGAAGGACTGTGTATGTACAGGGAGACAGCTTAGGGGGCAGGAGTGCATGGGAGGGAAGGACACGGGAAAGAGGTAACTATGGGGAGGAAGTGAGAAGGGAGCTGTTGCATTGTGGGAAATTGTAGTCAGTGCCATGAGACAACGTGTATGTGAGCTGCTGTATGAAAAGTGAATTTGCTTTATAAATTTTCACCCAAATCACAATAAAAATTAAAAAAAAAAAAAATGGGAAGGAAAAGTGGGCCGATAGAGGAGCTACTTTTAGTTCTAAGATTTTTTTTCAGTGATAGTTATTAGTTGTTTTTTTGCTAAGTTATCCCTTCTACTAACATGATCTTATTAAGAAGATATTATACTGTCTACCAAAAACATATTTATTTGTTT
>NW_006921632.1:15564692-15566144 GCF_000298275.1 Orycteropus afer afer | reverse complement strand
ATATATATATACAGCATTGATCATGAGAAAACCATATCCTTGCCAAGAGGGCTCCTGTTTCAGTTACCTAGTACCACTCTGACAAGAATATACCACAAATAGTATGGTTCAAACATGAGTTTATTCTCTTACAATTTTGGAGACTAGAAGTCTGAGTTCAAAGTCCCGGGCTCTAGAGGCTGGATGAAAGCCCCTCAATCTTGGGCTTCGGCTCTGTCTCCTGCTCCCAGCCCACTGAAGCTGCTGGCTGCTGAGGCTGACAAGCCCAAAGTTTACAAGTAAAAAGGCACAGTCCTGATGTTACCAAACCACATGGCAGGCCATTAATTCAAGTTTATTGAAAGTCACAAGGTCAGCAGAGCATGGCAGGCTGCTGAACAATGACACGACTACATGCAGGGTTCAGGCATGCCATAAGCTAGAGACTGTTTCCCAAGACTTCTCCTTATGTATAGGAAGCAGACAGATTCTACCATGAAGTTGATTACCAGTCTCATCATGGGGAATACATCCAGCTGCCTAGCCACTCAGCCAGGCCCAGCCAAGTTGACATACAAACTTAAGTACCCCACCTCCTTTGAAATACTTCCAACATTTCCATTCTTCAGGAACTTAAATAATGCTGGTTTTGCAGCATAGAATGCAAGGCATAAGGTCAGATTACCTTTTTTTTTATTATTATTGTGATTTGGATGCAAATTTATAGAGCAAATTCATTTTCCATACAGCAAATTACCTTCTTGAGCCTTCTGTCCCACTTTTTACTTGGGCCCCCCAAATTCACAAAATAATTCTAAGAGCTCCAGCCTTTAAACTTCTGTGTTAGTTTCCTAGGGCTGCCATAAAAAGTACCACAAACTTGGTGACTTCAAACAGTGGAAATGTATTCTCCCATAGTTTTGGAGGCCAAAAGTCTGAAATCAAGGCCCCCTGATAAGCAGGGCTACTCTCCTTCCTCCAAAACCTCTAAGGGACAACTTGTTACTTGCCTTTTCCAGATTCTGGTAGCTTTAAGCATTTTTTGGTTTGTGGACTCTTCTGTCTAATCTCTGCTTCCATGGTCACATTGCCTTCTCTGCTTTTATGTGGGTCTTTCTTCTGTGTGTCTCTTAAAAGGACATCATTGGATTTAAGTCCTACCTGGATAACCCAAGATGATCTCATCTCAAAATTATTAACCTAATTACACCTGCAAAGACCCATTTTTCCAAAGAAAGCCACATTCACAGGTTCCTGGGATGAGGACGTAGACATATCTTTTTTAGAGGTCATCATTTAATCCACTATACCTTCTCTTTCTATTTAAAAAACCAAAACCCATTGCCATCATGTCAATTTCAAGTCATTGTGACTGTATGTGTTATAGAGTAAGACTGTTTCATAGAGATTCCATGGAGTTTTCTTGGCTATAATCTTTACAGAAGCAGATCACGGGGCCTTTTGTCCACAGTA
>NW_006921632.1:15513976-15564217 GCF_000298275.1 Orycteropus afer afer | reverse complement strand
AGCTCCCAGGCATTTTCTAGGAGGCTCAAAATCACTGATAAAGATCCAGTGAGGAAGAGAGCCACCTTACCCAAAGTCATAACAACCAGCTGCATTTTTCTCTTCTCTTTTGCCCTTCACGTACCAAAACTTTGCTTTCCCTCTTCCAGTTACCTTAAAAAAAATCCTCATATATATGAGCATATAAATGAGCAAAGGTAAACAAGTTCTGATTTAGGGAGCAGGGGAGGAGAGGAAGAGGTGGAAATAAAGAGGCAGAATTAAAACCCAAGGGAAGACCAGGCAAACTTTTCATCAGAAAGTCAAAAATACCTATCAAATCTATAGAACAAGTCCAGAACAGAAAAAGAATATAGATGGTAAAATTAGCATCCAGGAAAGTTAAAATCTGGGTAGGGTAAGGCATGGGACACTCTGAAACAAAGAAGAATTTATTCAAAAGTAGAAACTGGATGCTACAATAAGAATACTTGGCATTTATTGTGGTGATAACTGTAAGATCTTAAAGACCTACGTATTCATGGTCTGCATTACTAGACACAAATTCCCTAAATAATAATATAATGAGTCAGAGACAAGTATAAGGGAACAAGTTTTCCAAGTAAATGGTGTACAAGTATTTACATGCATACACATGTGTAGATTGTTAAAAAAACACATGTAGAAATATTTTAAGAGAACATAAAAAACGTGATGTATAGACCTGCCTTTGTGGTATGTTTTATCATATATCAATTAAAGCTAACTAGGATCATATCCTGTCCATAAGGTATAATCATCCCATTAGTATCTATTAGCATGCATTCTGGAGAGTACATAATAAATCTTAATTAATGATTATAACATTTACTATCACTGCTCCAAGTGATTGCACTATAAATCTGCAAAGCCAACAACAAAATAAATATAAATATATAGCTAACCTAGTAAAGAATCATCCCTTACCCACAGACTACTAAGAGTGGCAGAGTGTGGAATTTCTACTGCCCCAATTGTACCCTTGCCTCAGGCAATCTCTCTAGAGTCCATCTCTAGAATATAACCCATTGTTATATTAAGGAGTAGTTTAAGGACTAGCAGCATAGGGTTGACCTGGGAGTTTTTTAGAAGTGTGGAATCTCATTCACCACACTTACTGAATAGGTCATTCATATGTGTATCATTCTCCTACTTTATTATTTACTTATGACCTTTCCTCTCATTTTCTCACTCCTAATATATTTTTTTTTAATTCCAACTCTGTGTAATATATACCATTTCCTCAAAAAAAGGCAAAATAAAAATTGGAAATTATAAATGTGATAAATTAGTCAATTGATATTCTGTTTGATCTTTATTTTATTTAGATCCTCCAATTATTGAAGGAAATATGGAGGCAGCAAGAGCAGTGGATTTAATCCCATGGATGGAGTATGAGTTTCGTGTGGTAGCAACCAATACTTTGGGTATAGGAGAGCCCAGTATACCATCAAACAAAATTAAAACAGATGGAGCCGGTACGTAAAAGAAATGTTTTAGTTTTAAAAGGTTTATAATTGCAGTGCCTTTCCATACATAGTTGAAGGCAATAGGTAGTGTCTAATGTGTTGAAGTGATTCATCCAAAAAATACGGGGTGTGTGTGTGTGTGTATGTATGTATATATTTCACATGTGTGTATTCTATATCAACACAGAAAAAAAATCATAAAAAGAAGCATGAAGACTAATCCCACGTAGTTAAAGTACAGGAGTAGGCAAATAAAAATCACTGCATATTCTATAGAGATCATTTAACGCAGTTAGTGTTTAGAATATAAATTTAAGGTAAATTCTGAATCTTAATCGGGCAGATTTTTTATTAAACAGGTTCTATGATACATAATGTTTACACTTTTGAGTATAGGATTCTTCATTCATCTCTCAAAAGACATTTATAACTGAATGTGCATATGGATCAAGGATGTGGACAGTGAGGGTGAGGTGTTCAGGGAGTGAAAAGAATGCAATGAGGACTTCTCAAATATCAAATCTCTGTCACTTGGGGAATCAGCATGTTCAAGAAATAGTGATGATATATGCTCTGTGTGTGTGTGTGTGAGTGAGTGAGTGATTTGGGTGGAAATTTACAAAGCAGATTCATTTTACTCTCTCAACGGTTTATGCATGTTTGGTTTCATGGCCCTGATTACAATCCCAACAATAAAAATCTCTCTGCCCATCCCCCCCAGTGACAACCCTTTCCCTATGTCTTTATCATATCTAAATTCCTGTCTGTCAAGCTTTCACTCTATGCAAATGCTGCCCTTCTGATGTATCACAGTTGATTGGTCTAAAGGGTACATCTCCCTAGGGGAGGTGGGTGCACCTCCTTGGGGAAGGTGTTCTGCTTGTAGGCCTTCCTTCAGTTTGTCTGAGAGCTAATCCATGGAAGTGAGTCCAGTTCCAGGCCCACAGGGTAATCTGGGGCCATAGTCTCGGGGATTCTACCAGTCTCTGTCCAAATTCTGGTCAGTTGTGTGTTTTTGAATTTTATTACACATTTTTCCTCCCACTCTATCCAGGATCTCCAATTTTGATCCCTTTCCCAGTGGTTGACATTGATAGTCAGGCACCATCTAGTTTTTTTGGTCTTAGGGTTGTGAAAGCTGAGGTTCCTGTGATCCATCATACACTTGGACAAATTGCTTCTGTATTAATTTGATTTTCTTCACTCTTCTTTGCTCTAGATGAGGGGAGACCAATAACTGCATCTTGGATGATTGATTAAAGGCTTTTAAGACCCCAGTAGCTATTCACAAAGTAGGATGTAGAACAGGAGTTTTATGTACTTTGTTGTGACAGTTGAGCTTGATGTTCCCAGAAACCATGGTCCTGAGCCCACAGGCCTGGTGACTCAGTCTCTCAAGGTGCTTGGTTGTCACTGAGAAGCTACTCCAACTTTGTCCCCTGTTACTTCTTTAATATATATATTTTTTTCTGGTAGCATAGTGGCTAAGGCACTTGACTGCTAACCAAAAGGTTGGCAGTTCAAACCCACCAGCCACACTCCTTGGAAGGAAGATGGGGCAATCTACTTCCATAGTGATACTGCCTCGGAAACCCAAGGAGGGGTCGCTATGAGTCGGGTCCGACTCGACGGCACATAACAACAACATAACAACAATATTGTTTTATTATTTTTTTTTAAATTTCAGCTCTGTGTAATATATACCATTTTCTCCAAAAAAAGCAAAATAAGAATTGGAAATTATAAATGTGATAAATTAGTCAATTAACACTCTGTTTGATCTTTATTTTATTTTTATATAAAAATATTTTTGTAGCACAAATACACATGGAAGAATATCGTCAACTAAATCCATCTATGTATGATTGTGAGTATATTCCTGTTCATCCACCCACACCTGATCTCACCTATCTATTTACCCATAAACTAGTGTTTGTTACTGGTAATGCAGTATTGTGTATGTAATAGTATTTGCCTCTGTTGTCTATATCTTTTGTGCATGTTTCTGTGTTCTCCTTTTCCCTATTGTTACTGTGTTGGTCATACACTTTGGTTATATTATTTTTTCCTTCCCCCAAATCAATACATGACTCTTAACTAGTCAGAAAATTTCCCCTCCCATTCCCTTTCATCCCTGGTAACCAGCAAAGTAAATTTCCTTCCCTGTGTAAACCTTTCTTGACTTTTTATAATAATAGACTCATAATCTGTTTGTCCTTCTGCAGTTGACTTATTTCACTCATCATAATGTCCTCCAAATTCATCCCTGTTATGAGGTGATAGGGAGCTTTGGTGGCGTGGTGCCTAAGGCATGGGGTGATTCGTGGATTCTTCATTATTCTTTAATATTGCATAGTGTTCCATTGGGTGAATGTACCGTAGTTTGGTTATCCATTCATCTCTTGATGGACACTTAGGTTGTTGCCATCTCTTTGCTGTAATGAACTGTGCTATGATGAACATGGGTGTGCATGTGTCTATTCTTGTCCTGGATCTCACCTCTTTAGGGTATGCTTCTAGTGGTGGAATTGCTAGATCAAATGGTATTTCTATTTCCAACTTTTTAAGGAAACACCATACCATTTTCCACAGTGACTATACCATTTTACAGTCTCACCAGCAGTGTAGGAGAGTTCCAGTCTCTCAACACCCTTACTACTTGACTGCTAACCAGAAGGCTGGTGGTTCAAACCCACCAGCCACTCCTCGGAACGAAGGTTGGGCAATCTACTTCTGTAGTGATACCGTCTTGGAAACCCAAGGAGGGGTCGCTATGAGTCCGGGCCGACTTGACGGCAAATAACAACAACAACAATGGCTAATGATCATGAATATTTCCTCATGTGTTCGTAGGCTGCCTGTATATCTTCTTCAGCAAAGTGTCTGTTCATGTCCCTTGCCCATTTTTTAATTGAATTGTTTGTCCTTTTGATGTTGAGGTGTTAAAGTTTTCTATAAATTTTAGAGATAAATCCCTTGTCAGATATTTCATAGCCAAATATTTTTCCCAAATATTTTTTCTCTTTTTACTCCTTTGGAGAAGTTTTTCAACATACATAAGAATTTAATTATTGAAAGGTCTCAGTCATCTAGTTTCTCTTCTGCTGCTTGTGCATTTGGGTTATGCCATAAATTAGGGCCCATAGGTTTGCCCTTATTTTATGTTTGATGAATTTTATGGTTTTGTGTTTTACATTTAAGTCTTTGATCCATCTTGAGTTCATTTTTGTATATGATGTGAGGTAAGGATCTTGTTTCATTTTTCTGAAAATGGATATTCAGTTTTGTCAGCAGCATTTGTTAAAGAGACTCTCTCTCCCCCATTTAATGGGTTTTGGCCCATTGTCAAAGATCAGCTGTCTGTAGATGGATGGGTCTATTTCTGGAGTCTCAATTCTGTTCCTCTGGTCTATTTTTCTATCATTATACCAACACCATGCTGTTTTCATTACTGTGACTGTATAGTAGGTTTCGAAATCAGGGAGTGTGAGACCTCTTACTTTGTTTTTCTTCTTCAGCAGTGTTTTGCTTATCCATGGTCTCTTTTCTTTCCATATGAAGTTAAACCAAAAACACCAAACTCACTGCCATTGAGTCAGTTCCAACTCATAGCAACCCCTCCTTGGGTTTCCAAGACAGTATCTCTATGGAAGTAGATTGCCCAGTCTTCCTTCTGAGGATGGGCTGATGGCTTTGAACACCAGTCTTCTGGTTAGCAGTCAAATGCTTAGGCACTACACCACCATAGTTTGTCCATGTCCTTAAAGAATGCTGATGGAATCTGGATCAGGATTGCATTGAATGCATAGATTGCTTTGAGTAGAATTTGAGTATTATTGGCATTTTCATAATATTCAGTCTTCCAGTCCATGAATATGGCATGTATTTCCATTTATGTAGGCCTCTTGTAGTAGTGTTTTCTTTGTATAGGTCTTTTATATCTCTCATAAGATTTATTCCTGAGTATTTTACCTTTTTGGTAGCTATTGTAAATGGTAAATGGTAGGAGTTCTGTTAGTGTAGTGCCTAAGGCACTTGACTGCTAACCAGAAGGCTGGTGGTTCAAATCCACCGGCCACTACTTGGAAGGATGATGGGGCAATCTACTTCCATAGTGATACTGCCTCAGAAACCCAAGGAGGGGTCACTATGAGTCGGGTCCAACTCGACGGCACATAAAAACAACAGCAACATTTCTAAATGGTTTTATTCTCCTTATTTCCTTTTCAGAGATCTCTTTGTTGATGTAGAGGAATCCAACTGATTTTTGTATGTTGATCTTGTATCCTGCCACTTTGCTCAACCTTTCTATTAGTTCCAGTAGTTTTCTTGCTGAGTCTCTCAGGTTTCTATGTGTAGGATCATGTCATCTGCAAATAGAGATAGCTTTACTTCTTCTTTGCCAATTTGAATACCTTTTATTTCTCATTCTTGCCTCATTGCCCTGGCTAGATCTTTCAATACAATGTTACACAGAAGTAGCAAGAAAGGACATCCTTGTCTGAATCATATTTGCAAGTAGAATGAATGCTTTGAGTCTTTCTCCATTGAAAATAATGTTGGCTATTGGTTTTGCTTATATGCCCTTCATTATGTTGAGAAATTTTCCTTGTATTCCTGTTTTGCTGAGACTTTTGATCAGGAATCAGTGTTTGATTTTATCAACTGCCTTTTCTCCATCAATTGATATATGATCATGTGGTTCTTTTCCTTTATTTTATTTATGTAATGGATTACATTGATTGTTTTTCTGATGTTGAACCATCCTTGCATATTGCATACCTGGTATGAATCCCACTTGGTCATGGTATGTATGTATGTATATGTATATATATATATATGTATATATGTATATATATGTGTGTGTGTGCATATATATACATATATATATATATATATATATATAAATATATATATACATATACATATATATTGATATGATGTTGGATTCTGTTAGCTAGAATTTTGTTGAAGATTTTTACCACTATATTCATGAGGGATATTGGTCTGTAGTTTTCCTTTTTAGTGGTGTCTCTACCTGGTTTTGGTATCAGGGTAATGCTTGCTTCATAGAATGAATTTGGGAGTATTCCATCATTGTCTATGTTCTGGAATAATTTCATAAGTATTGGTATCAACTCTTCTCTGAACATTTGATAGAATTCTCCAGTGATGCCATCTAGCCCAGGATTTTTTTTGTGGGGAGTTTTTTTTTTTTCCAATGACATGCTCAATTTCTTAATTTGTTATAGGTCTGTTTAACTATTCTATCTCAGTCTGTGTTAGTTTAGGTAAGTCTTGTGTTTCTAGAAATTTGACCCTCTCTTCTAGGTTTTCGAATTTGTTGAAGCACACTTCTGTTATTCAGTTATTATCTTTTTTATTTCAATTGGTTTTGTTGTGATGTTGCCCTTTTCATTTATTATCATGATATTTGCATCTTCTTTTTCTTTTCCTTTCTTAAATTTGCCAGTGTTTTGTTGGGTTTGTTAATCTTTTTGAAGATTTTTTCTCTATATATATATGTTTTGTTTTCTGCTTCATTTATTTGACCTTCATTATTTCCTTTCTTCTGGATACTGTAGGTTTCATTTGTTGCTCTTTTTCCAATTGTTGGAGTTGTTGAATTAACGGGTTCATTTTGATTCTTCTTTTTTGATATGTTCATTTATTGCTATAAATTGACCTCTTTGTACTTGTTCTCATTACCTAGTGTCACTCTAATAAGAATATACCACAAATAGGATGGCCTTAACAAACAGGAGCTATAAGTCCAAGTTCAAAGGGCCAGGCTCTAGGAGCTGGGTGAAAGCCCCTTGACCTTGGATTTCAGCTCTGCCTCTTGCTCCCAGTCTACTGAAGCTAGAGACATCTCTTCATTTAAACAGCTACTGGCTGCTGAAGCTAACACACCCAAGGTCAACAAATAAAATGGCACAGTCCCTGTGTTACCAAACCACACAGCAGGCCATTAATTCAAGTCCATTGTAAGTCCCAAGGTTAGAAGAGCATGCCAGGCTGCTGAACAATGACACAGCTACGTGAAGGGTCCAAGCATCCCATAAGCTAGAGACTATCCCCAAGGCTTCTCCTTATATATGGGAAGCAGACCATATCCCAAAGGCAGCTACTCAGCTGCTTGTGGTAGATCCCACTATGGAGTTGATTACCACTCTCATCATGTGGAATAACTACCAACAGCTGCCCAGCCACTCAACCAGGTCCAGCCAAGCTGACATACAAATTTAACTGCCACAGAACTGCTTTCATTGTGTCCTAAAGGTTTTAGTAAGTTGTATCCTCATTCTCATTTGTTTCTATGAAAATTTTATTTCTCACTTTATTTCTTCCATTACTCAGTAGTTCTTGAGCAGTGTATCATTCAGTTTCCATGTGTTTGATGTTTGTTCCTTTGTCTTCTTATTTTTGAGCTCTAATTATATAGCATTGTGATCTAAGAAGATACTTTGTAGTACTTTAATGTTTGTAAATTAATTTATGCTTATTTTGTGGCCTAACATATGGTCCATTCTGGAGAATGATCCGTGTGCACTGGAGAAGAATGTATATTGTTTTTTGTTGGATGGAGTGCTGTGTATATGTCTGTGAGGTCGAATTGGTTGGTTGTGTTGTTGACATCTTCTGTATCTTTGTTGAGTTTTTTTTCCTAATTGTTCTGTCCTTCCTCAAAAGTGGTGTGTTAAAGTTTCTTACTTCTATTGTAGAATTATCTACTTTTCCTTTCAATTCAGTTAATGTTTGCTTCGTGTATTCTGGAGCTTTTTCATTGGTGCATAGGTATTTATTATGGTAATATCTTCAATTGACCCTTTTAATATCATATAATGCTCTTCTTTGTCACTTAGCTGATATTTACCTTAAAGTCTATTTCAGCAGAAATTAATGTGCCACTCTTGCTCTTTTTTGGTTGTCATTAGCTTGATCTATTTTTTCCATCCCTTGATTTGTATTTTTATCTTTGTGTGTAAGGTGGGTCTTTTGTAGGGAGCATATTGATGAGTCTTCTTTTCTTATCCAAACTGCCACTCTCTTTCTCTTGACTGGTGCATTAGTCTTTTCACATTCAGTGAAATTAATGTTAGGTATGAATTTGTTACTGTCATTCTATTGTGCTTTTTGTTGTATTGGTGGTGGTTTCTTTCTCCTACATATTTTTCTGTGCTGAGTTAATTCTGTTAACAAGTATTTTTCTCTTTCCTTATCATTGGTGTTGTGTTTACTAAGCCTTTGTGATTTTTTTCTTTCTTAGTTTGGTTAGAAGGCTCGTTAAATTTCTTTGTAGTTACCCTGTAGTAATTTCTTATCTCCCTAAGTTTGGAACAGTCTGTCCTATATAGACATCGTGCTGACTTCTCCATTTGAAAGTTTTGTAATTATAATATTTATTCCCTCTATTTACTTTGTTAGTGTTGTTTAGGATTAACTGCTCTATTTCTCTATTTACATTTTTGTGTGAGCTTATTTTGAGATTCTTTTCCTGGATTGATTTCTAGGTAGTGGTATCAAATATCTTTATTTTAATTTGTTGTTTCCTGTTGTAGGTTTTCTGTTGGAAGGACTCCCTTTAGCATTTCCTATAGGATTGGTCTTGTTTTCACAAATTACCTTAATTTCTGTTTGTCTGGAATTGTCTTAATTTCACCCTTGTATTGGAGGGACCAAAGCAAAAACCAAATGCACTGCCGTCGAGTCAGATCCATTCATAGTGACCCCTCCTTGAGTTTCCAAGGTGGTATCACTACAGAAGTAGATTGCCCAACTTTCCTTCTGAAGAGTGGCTGTTGGGTTTGAACCTCCAGCCTTCTGGTTAGTGGTCAAATGCCTGAGGCATTATGCCACTAGAGCTCCTATTTGAGGGACAGTTTGGTTGAATATATAATTCTTGGTTGGCAATTCTTTTCCTTCAAGGTTATTTATATGCTATCCTATTGCCTTCTTGCCTGCAAAAGTTCTACTGAGAAATCACAGCTTAGTCTTACTGATTTTCTATTGTAGGTATCATTTTATTTTTCCTGACCTGCTCTCAAGATTCTTTCTTTGTCTTTGGTTTTGGAAAGTTTGCTTATATGTCTTGGTGACTTTTTCTTGGGATCTATCCTATAACGGGGTTCATTGAGCTTCTCAGATGGATATCTTTTCAGCTTTCATGATATAACCCAAAAACCAAATGCACTGCCATCGAGTCAGATCCAACTCATAGTGACCCCTCCTTGGGTGTCCAAGGCAGTATCACTACAGAAGTAGATGGTCCAACCATCCTTCCAAGGAGTGGCTTGTGGGTTTGAACCGCCAGCCTTCTGGTTAGCAGTCACATGCCTTAGGCACTACATCATGAGTTCTCCCTTGCATGATATAGGGTTAGTTTCCTGTTAGCAAGTCTTTGACAATTTTCTGTGATTTTTTTTTTTTTTTTTTTGGCTCCTCTTGTTCTGGAATTCCAATCAGGCACATGTTATTTCTTTTCATATCATCCCATATAACTCTTAGGTTTTCTTCATTTATCTTCATTATTTGTTCTAGTTTTTCCTCATACAAACTGGTGCCAAGGGATTTGTCTTCTAGCTGGGCAATGCACTCATCAGTCAGTTCAAGTCTACTCTTTTGTCCTTCCTACGTGTCATCTATCTGTAATTTTAGTGCTCATCTTCTGAATTTGTAATTGCCGTTTTTACATGATTTCTAATTATGTATTTATCTTGTTCTTTTGTTCTTGAATCATTTCCTGAATTCTTCAAGGCTATTGTTTGTCTTCTTCTTGTTTCTATTTATGGTTTCCTTGAGCTCTTGGAAGACTATGTGTGTGTGTATGTATGTGTGTGTGTGTATATATATAATTCCTTTTCAGATAGTTCTATTATTTGTTCTTCCTTGTGGATATTTCCTAATTCTTTTGTTTGAACACTTGTTTCTACTGTCTTGTCCTTTGTTGTTTTGTTGTTTGTTTGTTTGAATTAAAGTTATCTATTGTGTTTGAGACATTTTGAAGTTGTTCCCTTTATTTGTTGGTTATGTGCTGATTTGTTTCATCCCGGTTTTATGTTTTACTTTGTTTTAATATATCTAGAAGTATGGAACAGGTATATTTCTTTGGTTCTTAGCTTGGTTCTACTGGGTTACTCTCCAGCTTTCTTTGTGTTGGTGGAATAACTGGTGGGAATGTGGTGCAAGTCTCTGTTTTTCATGAAGAGAAGTTGCAGTTGGGATGAGCAGGTGTTCTTCATCTTTTGCTAATCCTATGGTGCAAGAGCTACTAGGAGTTGGTGCTATTCATGTCTTGGGTGAGGTGGTTGGTTTAGTAGATATTGCTGACTAGTGGAGAGTTAACATGTTCTTCCCTATTGGATGAAGCAGGAAAAAAAAATTACCTAGGAGAAGAAGGAGAGATGAAAAATAAAATAAAAGAAGAAGATAAGAAATAGGGAAAAAGGAAAAAGAATATGTATATAAAAAGAGAAAAAATAAAAGCAGGAGATAAGATGGATTAAGGTTTGGTAAAAACAAAACAAGGGGAAGAGAAGGGGCAGAGGGGTAGATTATCAGATAGAAAAGAAGAAAAATTGGGAAAAAAGAAAATGTAAAACTGAAGGGAGAATAAGGTAATTGAGGAAGGATTTTTCTAGTTATGGTCAGCCAGTGGTACTGGGAGCAGGCGGTTGTGGCAGAATCTGCTCATTGACTGTAGTGCGCACCTGTGTGGGAGAAAAGAGATTGGTGCAAGAAGTGGACCTCTGGGAGAGAGGCCTAAAGTTTGTGTTTTGTTCTAAGTGTTAGATCTGCCAGTGATGCAAGCATGGAAGGAAGACAGCTGCAGCTCTTGGGTCTGTTTGGAGCAGTTTGCTGCAAAGCCCTGCATTTCAAATCCACTGGCTGCCCTGCAAGGGAAAGGGCACCCCTCCTCTACAAAGATCCACAGGTCCCAATACCCTAGGAGGCAGTTCCAGCCAAAAGGGTTGTTCTGATAAGGAGTCAGAAGGGTTTTGGTTTATTTGGGGAGAGTTTTTCTTCCCTTTCCTTTACTCCTTCCCTTACCTCAAGACAGCTTTGGTGCATCTTGAAATTGTCCCAATCTGTCTACCCTGTGTCTTTAACTCCTGTGGGTTCCATGAAATTTCCCCCTTCCCCCTCCTTGACCTCCTTTGTGTTTGTAATGTCTTCTCTTCTGCCTACCTGGCTTTTTTTTTTTTTTCTTCCAGTCACTGATCTCAATCCCCTTCCCATCTTCACTCAATCTCACACTTCATCTTCTATTACTAGAAACACTGAAACTCACTGTGGTGGAGTTGAACATGACTTATAGTGATGCCTCTTTGGGTTTCCTAGGAAGTATCTCTATGGAAGTAGCTAATCTTTCTTCTGAGGAGTGGCTTGTGGGTTTGAACTGCAGCCTTCTGGTTAGCAGTCAAATGCCTTAGGCACCACACCGCCTTCCAGGCTCATTATTTGTATCTGTTTCGCTGAGTTTCTGTAGATATCTGTTGAAGGAGAGTTCTGGCGTGGGCTGTTAGTAGGATGCCATCTTAGCAAAACCATGATGATATATACTCTTAAATGCTCTTTTATCATAGTGTAAAATGCCCTTTAAAATGCATCTAAAAATGCCCTCTTATCATTGTGTAAAGGAGTTCTGGTCGGATAGTGGGTGAGACATTTGGCTGTTAACCATAAGGTCAGCAGTTCAAATCCACCAGCTGCTCCATGGTAGGAATATGAGGCAAACTACTTCTGTAAAGATCTATAGTCTTGGAAACACAATGGGTGTCGCTATGAGTGGGAATCAACTGATGGCAGTGAGTTTTGGGTTTTTATCATAGTTTAACCTTGACTTTTCTTCCAATTTAGATTCACATTTTTATGCTAAATACTAAATCCATTTACACAGCGTTTAATGCAATAAGTACTTCACTCTTCTTTTTCTTCTTCCTTTTCATTTTCAAGCAAAAACTATTTTCCTGATTCTAGTGAAAGTTCTTTTATTATTGCTTGTCCATCAAAAAGAAAATGTTTCTATAGGCTCTCTGAGTTACTGTATTTTGATTATGTTTGTTGTTGTTTGGTGCTGTCAAACAACAGTCAGTTCCAACTCATAGCAACCCTATGTACAGAAGAACAAAACAATGCCCAGTAGTGCACCGTCCTCACAATCCTTAGTATACTTGAGCCCATCATTGCAACCACTATGTCATTCCATCTGGTTGAGGGTCTTCCCCTTTTTCTCTGACTCTCCACTTTACCAAGCATGATATCCTTCTCCAGGAAATGGTCCCTTCTGACAATCTGACCAAAGTAGGTGAGATGAAATCTGGCCATTCTCGCTTCCGAGGAGCATTCTAGCTACACTTCCTCCAAGACAGATTAGTTTACTCTTCTGGCAGTCCATGATACTTTCAGCATTCTTTGCCAACACCACAACTCAAAAGGTTATTCATTGTCCAGCTTTCACATGTATATATGGTGATTGAAAATGCCATGGCTTGGGTTAGGTGCACTTTAATTTTCAAAGTGACATCTTTGCTCTTCAACACTTTAAAGATGTCTTTTACTGCAGATTTTCCCAGTGTAGTACAACATCTGATCTCTTGGCCCCTGCTTCCATGAGTCTTGATTATGGATCCAGCTAAAATGAAATCTTTGACAACAAACTTTTCTCCATTTATCATGATCCTGCTTATGGTCCTGTTGTGAGGATTTTTGTTTTATGTTGAAGTATAATTCTTACTGTGACTGTATTCTTTAATCGTCATCAATAAGTACTTCAAGTCATCTTCACTTTCAGCAAGCAAGGTTGTGTTGTATGCATATCGCAGGTTGTTAATGGGTCTTCTTCTAATACCAATGCCTCTTTCTTCTTCTAATAGCCCAGCTTCTCAGATTATTTGCTCAACATACAGATTGAATAAGTATGGTGAAAGAATACAACCCTGATTTTGTTTGGTTAGTTGTTTATTTTGTTTTCAAAATAAAATTGCAAAATAAACAACCACAGAAAAGCCAAGTGATTAAGTGGCTTTAGTAAACTTACTTCAATTAAAAAAAAAAAAAAATTATAGCTTACCTATCACTGATATAAACCTTACCTTCTTATTGAGTTTCATTAATTATCTATGATCTATTGACTAATACCTCTTACCTGAACACACAATTTTGAACTAAAAAATTGTTTAGGAGGAGGAAGGAAACTTTATTGGCATTAATGACATAATTATATAATTATATTACAAATAATATAACATTATCTCCAAAAAATGAAATAATTATGTTATGGTACAGACTCTGGTCATGTGGACAGAATTATCATATATTTCATCTTAGATTTTTTTTTCTCTCAATGTAGAATTGATTAAATACAACATGTTTTATGAACAAAAAAAAAGAATGTCAGAGAAAAAATATTCAATCTAATTATTTCATATCTGAATCTATATAGTTTATATAGTTCATGTCCAAATATAGTTTATATTTACTATCATATTCAGAAGAGTAAGGATAATTATTACTATATTCTCTTACCAATAGTTTGTATATAACTCTGAAAACTGACAATTTCAGTGTCTTCTTATCCTTAGAAATGCTTGGAAAATTGTTTCAAAGAGATATCAAACCTGTGTTGTTTGATAAGATTACTACTTTTATTTAAACAACTTTTAGGCATCACTTCTTACATTTTGTTTGCTTGAATGGTGTTTTGTTAAGGAGTCAATTATTTCTCCAGAGTGCTTACAAAATTACTTCCTTGAAGGCCTTCAAAACAAAAGAAAACAAAAATAAACCTATGAAGTAATAACAGTCTTATTCACATCAGGATATGGTCCTATAGTGACATAAAGAGATTTCATTCCTTTCATTTAAGAAAAAAAAATAATTTCTGTAGCTCAATCTATGTCAAATTAGTGACTTACCTATTATAAAAACTTGTTCTATAAATTTAAAACCTACAGTACACCACTTATATGTCAGTTTGTTGAACTGTGGTGGCTTACATGTTGCTGTGAGCCTGGAAGCTGTGCCACCAGTATTTCTTTTACCATCAATGAGTCACACATGGTCGATAGATGTCAACAGAGCTTCTAGACTAAGACAGAAGAAGAATGGAGCCATTCACTTCTGAAAAAAAAATGGCCACAGAAAATCTTGTGAATTGCAGTGAAACACTGAGGTATTACTGGAAAACTTTATAAATAGCAGTGAAATGTTGTCTGACATAGATGGAGTAAAACTTTTAGGACCTTCATTTGCTGATGGAGCACAACTCAAACTGGGAAGAAATAGCTGCAAATACTCATTAATAATCAAAACGGATTGTATTAAGTATGGATCTAGGAAAATTGAAATTGTCAAAGATGAAAGAACACATAAAGATCGATATTCTAGGCATTAGTGAGCTGAAATGGATGGATATTGGCTGTTTTGAACCATACAGCCATAGGGTCTATTACTCCGGGAATGACAAATTGATTCATTCATCATCAAAAACAGCATATCAAGATCTATCCTGAAGTACAGTGCTATCAGTGATAGGATAATATCCATATCCCTACAAGAAAGACAAGTTAATACTACTTTTATTCAAATTTATGTACCAACCACAAAAGCCAACAATGAAGAAATTAAAGATTTTTACCAATATTGTAGTCTGAAATTGACCAAACATGCAATCAAGATATATTGATAATTACTAATGATTGGAATGTAAAAGTTGGAAACAAAGAAGAAGTGATGATAATTGGAAAACAGCTTTGATGATAGAAATGTTACTGGAAATTGCATGATAGAATTTTGTAAGACCAACAACTTACTCATTGCAAAAACCTTTTTCAGTAACATAAGTAGCTGCTATACACATGGACCTCACAAGATGGAATACACAGTGAACAAATCAACTACAACTATGGAAAGGGACAATGGAGAGGCTCAATATCATCTGTCAAAACAAGGCCAGGACTTGACTTTAGAACAGACCATCAATTGCTCATGTGCAAGTTTGAGTTGAAACTGAAGAAAATTAAAACAAGTCCACAAGAGCCAAAGTACAACCTATTATATCCCACCTGAATATAGAGACCATCTGAAGAATAGATTTGATGCATTGCACACCAGTGATCAAAGGTCAGATGGGTTATGGTATGACATCAGGATCATCATACATGAAAAAAGCTCATTAAAAAGAGAGGAAAGGAAGAAAAGACCAAAATGGAAGTCAGAAGAGACTCTGAAACTTGTTCTTGAACGAGAGTAGCTAAATTGAATAGAAGATATGATGAAATAAATGAGCTACACAGAGGATTTCAAAGGGCAGGTCGAGAAGACAAAGGAAACTATTATAATGAAATGTGCAAAGACCTGGAGTTGGAAAATCAAAAGGGAAGAAGATGTTTGGCATTTTTCAAGCTGAGGGAACTGAAGAAAAATTCAAGCCAAAAATTGCAATATTGAAGGATTCTATGTTCAGTGATGCAGGAAGCATCCAAAGAAGATGGAAAAAGTATACAAGGTCATGGTACCAAAAAGAATTGGATGACATTTAACAATTTCAGGAGATAGCATACAATCAAGAAACAATGATATTGAAGGAAGAAGTCTAAGCTTCAGTGAATGCATTGGCAAAACGAGGCTCTGGAATTGACAGAATACCTACTGAGGTGTTTCAACACATGCATCCAGCTCTGCAAGTGCTTATTTGTTTACATCAAGAAATTTAGAAGACAACTACTTGGCCAACTGACTGGAAGAGATCTATAGTTGTGCCCATTCCAAAGAAAGGTGACCCAACAAAATGTGGAAATTATCAAACAATATCCTTAATATCACATGCAAGTAAAATTTTTCTTAAGAGAATTAAAAAATGATTGCAGCAGTATATTGACCAGAAACTGCAAGAAATTCAAGCTGGATTCTAAAGAAGATTTGCAGTGAGAGATATCATTGCTGATGCCAGATGGATCTTTGCTGAAAGCAAGGAATACCAGAAAGATGTTTACTTGTATTTTTTTGACTTTGCAAAGGTATTTGACTGTGTGGATCATAACAAATTATGGATAACATTGTGATGAATGGGAATTTCAGAACACTTAATTGTGCTCATGAGGAAACTATACAGAGAACAAGAGTTTGTTCAAATAGAACAAGAGGATACTGCATGGTTTAAAATCAGGAAAGGTGTGCATCAAGGTTGTATGCTTTCAGCATACTTATTAAATCCATATGCTGAGCAAATAATCCAAGAAACTGTACTATATGAATAAGAATGTGACACTGGGATTGAAGGAAGACTCATTAACAACCTGTGATATGTTTTACCACAATAAATGGAGAAAAGATTGAAGTTGTAAGGGATTTCATTTTACTTGGATCCACAATCAACACACATGGAAGCAACAGTCAAGAAATCAGTTGTATTGCACTGGGCAAATCTGCTGCAAAAGGTCATTTAAAGGTATTAAGAAGCAAAGACATGACACTGATGACTAAAGTGTGCCTAATTGAAGCCATGATATTTTCAATTTTCTCATGTGCATTTGAACACTGGACAATGAATAAGGAAGACCAAAGAAGAGTTGATATCTTTGAATTGTAGTGTTGGTGAAGAATACTGAAAATGCCATGGCCTGCCAGAAGAATGATCAAATCTGTCCTGGAAGAAGTGCAGGCAGAATGCTCCTCAGAAGGGAGAATGGCCAGACTTTGTCTCACCTCCTTTGGTCGTGGTGTCAAAAGGGACCATCCTTGAAGAAGTATATCATAATTGATAAAGTAGACAGTTAGCAAAAAAGGGGGAGACCCTCAATGAGATGGATTGATATAGTGGCTACCGATGGGCTCAAGCATCATTGGATTGTGGGATGATAGAGGACAGGGCAGTGTTTCCTTCTGTTGTACATAGGGTCACTATGAGTCAGAGCCAACTGGATGGCACCTAACTAAAATAAGAATATTTTGAATCCACTTGACAACAACTAACAACAACAGTAGGTGTTTTTAATGTTCATTGTGTTTAACAATTTTGTACAATGCTAGTATATATGTTATTCTGCCACCAGAAAATACTTTGGATCTTTTATTAATCAACTTTGATAACTACCAGCATCTGTACACTATATGTATGTGCAATATGTGTTGTCAGATACAATGGTAAACTCTTCAGTGTATTTCCTCACTTAATCCTTACAATTCAATGAAACTGATTTTAGTCTTTCTAATTTTACAGAAAAGAGCTCTGTGATGTAGTGGTTAAGGCATTTGGCTGCTAACCAAAAAGTCAGTGGTTTGAACCCACTAGCTACTCCATGGAACAAAGATGAGGCAGTCTGCTTCCGTAAAGATTTACAACCTTGGAAACCCAAGGGGATCTAATCAAATCCATGGCAGTGAGAGAAAGAGAAAATTTTACAGATGAGGAAGTTAAGATAACACAAAGCTATTGAGTGGTAGATGTGGAATTAAATCCAGGCTTTTCTACTTCTAAAGATTTTGCTCCTAAACCATTTTCTAGGAAGGCAGTGGAGCTCCAGGAATCTTGATAACATTATTTAATAGGTCTGTTTTCTGGGGCACACTACTTAACCTCTTTGAGTCTCAATTTTCTCTTCTCTAAATGGGGGAGCACTGGTGTGTCATGTGTAAGGCATTTGACTGCTAACCAGAAGGCTGGTTAATCAAACCCACCAGCCACTCCTCGGAAGGAAGATTGGGCTATATCTACTTTTGCAGTGATACTGCCTCAGAAACCCAAGGAGGGGTTGCTATGAGTTGGATCCGACTCAATGGCAAGGAGTTTGGTTTTGGAGTTTTAAATGGGAATTATTTATTTCATGGATTGTTTTTATGATTAAAAATGTATAAAGAGAACAGCAATGTATGGTGCATGGTGCTACATGATATTATTTATTTATTATGCTATTACTGCTCAGTTTAAAGTTTAATATGCTTATAATAACATATTTTATCCTCTAATTGATCATCTAGTTTTGGCAATAATTTTTATTTTGTGTAAGAATAATAGAGGAAAGATCATATAATTTCATGTAATTTTTAATCATTTTATATATTTTATCTAATGAAATTAAAAACTTCTTTTTTTACTTTTCACCCTTATTTTTTTTTTAAATAATGAATATGTATAAAATTGGTCCTTTACATTTTTCATCCTTACAGGAAAATAAAAATACTTTCTAAAAAAGGGGTATGTTTGTCTTGACATGCACCATAATACCAACCCTCGATGGGACACCAGCATGTGTTATGTGGGATAAAGGTTGATTCTGTTTGATGGAATAGTTGGTTCTGTGCCTCATTATGCTGATTGAAAGACATGACATTATCCAATGCAGCACATGCCCTTATCTGTCCAATTACTTAATGTTAAGATCTCAGTGCCATTTGGGTGTATTCTTAGGATTTAGACAAGTGCATTATAAAACAGATGCTCCTAAATGAAGAATTAGATGATGAGTTTGTAACCATTTAATTTTGACTGTAAGAAGGAGATAACAAAAGCATTTTTGGAAGTAATATGTCAATGTAAGGCATACCCCCGTAGCTAATAGCTTGGAATGGGTGCAGTTGATATCCTAAAACAGTACATTCAGGTTTGTTTTGACAATACTTTCAGGATTTATTTGCCAGCTAGACTAAGAAAGAAATGAGGAAAAATAAAACCAGAAGCAACAATTTCATTTTATGCATAAAGTCTTAACTTCATCTCTAAATGGGATGGCTAATAAAGCTATTTTGCTGTTTCAGTGTAATATATTTAGTTTTTTTTCCATGTGTTTGATAAAGGGTAAGAATTGTTGTTCTTATTAGCTCCCACTCTTAGTGACCCTATACACAACAGATCAAAACACTGCCCAGTCCTGCACTATTGTCATAATCATTGGAATGCTTAACCCCACTGTTGAAGCCACTGTGTCAACCTATCTAATTGAGGATCTTCTCTTTTTTCACTGACCTTCTGTGTTACCAAGCATGATATCCTTCTCCAGGGAGTGATCCCTTCTGATAACATGACTGAAATATGTGAGACCAAGTCTGGCCATTCTCGCTTCTAAGGAGCATCCCAGCTGCACTGCACAAATTAGGTAGATTTGTTCATTCTTCTGGCAGTCCATGGCACTTTTGGTATTCTTCACCAACACCACCATTCAAAGGCATCAATTTTTCTTCAGTCTTCCTTATTCGTTGTCCAGCTTTCACATGAATATGAGGCTATTGAAAATATCGTGGCTGGTTCAGGCACACCTTTATCTTTAAAATGGCATCTTTGTTCTTTGACACCTTAAAGAGGTCTATTGCAGCAGATTTACCTAGTGCATTATGGCTTTTCATCTCCTGAACTGCTGCTTCTATGGGCATTGATTGTGGAACGAAATGAAAAGAAATGCTTGATAACTTCAATTTTTTTCTCCATGCACTGTGATGCTGCTTATTGGTCCAGTAATTTCATATCACCTTTAGAGCCTTAATTTCATGTCTAATAAAGCTATTCTGGTTCTTCATTTTTTTTTTTCTCTATGTGTTTGATGAAGGGTAAGAATAGGCACTAAGAAAATATTCTGGCACCTAACAACAACATTGTTCTGCTAAGCTACATTAACTGTTGCCATTAGTAATAAAATAGAGAAATATTTTTTGAACTATGCAAAGAGTATGGGTTATTACACCATCAGAAGGCCTGGGCAAATGTTGCAGTTTCTCTACCCACAAACTGGGTAAAATAAACAAGTTAACTAACTTCTATAGTGCCCATTTTCTTTTCCTTTAAAATAAAGATAGCACGACTTCAATATACTTCAAAGTGCTGTTCTGAGCATACATTTAGGTGAACTACACAAAAATTATTTCTAAATCCTAGATAAATCTATTATCAAGCCTGGAGTCTTTATTCATTCAATCAATGAGCAAACTTTTACAAAGTTAGTATACTTAATACATTGACTAAAAACTGATTTTCATTTAATTAATTTCTATTACCAAAGGAAGCTTCTTTCATACTAGGATCAGATCCTATTCACTGTGCTTAACAAAGTTGGTGCTCAAAAATTATTTATAGAAGAAAATAGGAAGAAGAAGGAGGTTAAGATGGTGGTTCTGGCAATTAGAAGTTCAGAGAGAAAGATACAAAAAAAGAGTGATCAAAGTGGCAATGGAATTTATATCATATGATTTAGAATGTTTTGCTTGAGTTTGACAAAATAGACATATACATTAGGTATTTTAGCTTTTTATTTTACTGAGAGATAAATTAGGAAGTGTCCATCTTTTTACTGAATTAAAAAAAGTAAGGCCTAATTGGGTTGAGTCCTTCAATATAAATTTTACTGTGTATTATGGTTATTTCATTTTGCAGCATTCTTTTCTGCCCATGCAAACTGTTTTCCCCCGCTGACTTGTTTTTATATTATCACCGCATTAAGCAATTAACAAACCTTCTCTGCTTCCACATGTTTGAATTTCCCATTAGATAACACAGCCTAGCATAATAAACAGTTATTGCAATTTCTAACTAATGGGACCCTAAGGCATTAATATTTTTTGTAAACTATCTTGGATTCAGTGTCTTGTTTACATCCTATAGGAATGTATAACATGGTAAGTTCTTCAGCAGCTTTAGCAATCTGCTCCACCATCAGACAAAAGATCAGGAGTTACAAAGTTCCACTCTCATTCAAAATATTATAGTTTATTATCAGCTCTTTAGAATTACATATTTACTGTATTTTTATGCAAACAATGTGCACATGATACTTTTTTCAACCTGCACAACCCTTGTGTGTTATTTTCTTTTTTTTTTTTACATGCTGCTGACTTCAATTTCAATTTCTCTTTCTGTCCAATGGATTTAAAATACTGAGATAAAACTAAGGAGCTCTGATGGCACTGTGGTTATGGTATTGGGCTGCTAACCAAAAGGTTCTAACAGCCACTCTGCAGGAGAAAGACAAGGCAGTCTGCTTCAACAAAGATTTACAGCCTTGGAAACCCTGTGGGGGCTGCTCTGAGTTAGAGTTGACTTGATGGCAGTAGGGGTAGGGGATAAAACTGATTTTGTAGACACTTTACTTAAGGTAGATATTTTCCTAAGTACAACCAATGGTGAACTGATGGGCTTGTGATGGAAATGGAATACCATGTTGAAACCAAAGAGTGTGAATGCACAGAGTTCTGTTGCTTGTTTCTTCTGCCCCTGAAATGACTTTGAGTTTAAAGTTGGCAGTATAGGACTTGTGTTTAATTCCTGACATGATTCTAAAGGCTTCTAAGACTTAGATTTATAAACTGAAAGCATGTGCAAGATGTAATTGATAACTGGCTGGTTGTAGTAAAGAGATAATAAAATTCAAATGTGATGTATACAAGAAGCAAGGGTCTTTTTATAGCTCACAAGCATATGACTAAGGTGACTCATGATCATTGATTGAGGACATTGGCACTAATAGGACATAATTAGACTATGAAATAAGCAGACTTAACATAGGTTAATGGTTGCCTTAAGATGATCTGGTAAGTTTTTTCATTCAACTGTTGAGCCAGGAGTAACAATGTATCAGTTTTGCTTTGTTTAGTTCTCTAATTAAAAGCCAATGTTGGAAGATGATTGTGATGACTATGTGAGTGCAGATTGAAACTAGATTCCTATTGATAGCTACATGGTGCCATTGCTGCTAGTGCAGGATTCACTTTATTTATGTTTCCAGTTGATAGCACATGATTCATGGACAGGCTTCAGTAGGTTCAAAGTTCCAATTGATGACTGAAACACAATTGAGATATAATTATCAACCAAATTAATAGAAACAGATACACAGTTTCAATTGTTTATTTTCCACTTACCAGGGTACTACCAAACTCAGTTCATGATTTCTTGACCATAGTTTATCACTTTACTTACTCTACAAATATTATCAAAAGTAACATTTCCAGATACTTGAATGAGGGTGAATGAAGCCAAAATTTACTTCTGGAAATGCCACAAGACTTGTACAGTGTATGTTTGGGAATGCTGTATCAGAATTTTTTTAATGTAATTTGTCACTTCCGTGTCTTATCTGTGTGCTCATTATTTACGGGGCCATGCTATTTGCAACAATAAGTGCTTAAAGGTGTGTATTTAATGATAGGATAAAAACAGGTGCTAGAGTTCACTACTTTTGGTGTTCTAGATTTTGAATATTACTTACATAACTTTTGAATCAATTACTAAAAATTTTGTTTTAAATCACAATGAAATTTTGATGTACATTAGAGAGAAAAGTTACAATTTAAGGACAGAATGAAAACAGGTGCTAGGATTCACTAGTTTTGGTTTTCTAGACTCTGGTAGCATAGTGGCTAAGACACTTGCCTGCTAACCAGACGGCTGGCGGTTCAAACCCACCAGCCACTCCTCGGAAGGAAGGTTGGGCAATCCTACTTCCGTAGTGATACTGCCTCAGAAACCCAAGGAGGGGTCGCTATGAGTCGGGGCCGACTCGACGGCACATAACAACAACAACAACAACAGACTTTGAATATTACTTATATAACTTTTGAATCAATTACTAAAAATTTTGTTTTAAATCACAATGAAATTTTGATGTATATTAGAGAGAATAGTTACAATCATGGTTAACTTTTTGTCTTTAAAAATGACTATACAAGTTAAACTGATAATTATCGAAAACTAGTCAGCACATATTGAATCAGGGACATATCTTTATATACTCCATAATTTTCATAATTTAGGATTTGTCACAAACCGGTAGTTACACTGTCAAACTAAACATCAAAGCCCATGATGACACTTCTGTGTAAGCGATTTAAGCATTCATATAGGAAAGGAAAATTAGCATTGGTTTCTTTCCATAGGAAAGAATGGTCATGAAAATAGTTTGATTTTCTTTTTTTCTTTAGAGCATTGAAGCCCTCTTATAAATGTCATAAGAAAATCATTATTACACTGAAATCATGGCAAAAGGACAAGCTAATAAAAGCTCACTCTTTTTAACCTTTCACAGTAAAATTTTAAGTATTATACATTATGTTTAAGTCAATAGTTCAATATTTTCCCTAAATATTAGTTTAAATTCTATGTAATGATTTATCATTTAAAGAGTGTCTAGGTTGTCCTCTATTAAATTTCCTGGAGCTTAAAGTTAAATAAGCTTCCTGTCCTTCCCTTAAGTGGGTCTCTATCTAGCCATGTCCTCCTGTTTCTGGAGGCTGCATATAAGGCACCTGGCTGCTCCCTTCTCAGCTTCGTGTAATATATGTAGTTTATATGTCACTTACCCCTATAAAATATGCTCCCTTAGCTGTTGACAATAAACTGCATCATCAGAGCAGAACAGCAAAAATTGAGTCAATTATTATTCCAATTAGGACATAAAAACATACTATTAAGAAATACTGTTCTGTTTTTGTACTTGTGTTTACATCTTGATTTTAGCATCATAAGTTCATGGGATGAACTTTGAAGAGCAAATACATCTTGAATTCTTATTAGAAACTCATTAAAAAGAGCTCATAATAATCATTATAAAGTAGAAAAAAATTCCATCTAATGTAAACATACTCCATGTTTAGCTCTATTCTTAAAAATAATAATTATAAAAAGGTATTGGTTATGATTAAAAGCATTACAGCAAAATGCTTGGACAAATAATACTTACCCTGATAAAGGCAATATTTGATCCAGCAAATTATAGTGTAATAAATTATTTGAGTTATTTTTGAAATTATTTTCCTGTGACAACTATACCTATATTTAGAGTTAAACATACAGAATTTGATTTATACTCATTGATTCATATGACAAAATGCTTTTTGTTTCTCTATAGCATATAGGGTTTTAACTTCAGAATATGAATTATGAAGCTAAAAGAGTTTCCAGGAGTTATTTCAATATCCTGGCCTTTAGTATGTATTTTATCTAAAGTATTTCAACGAAATTATCTTTTAACATCCCTATGCACCTGATTTCATTTGCTAACACCCATGTGGTGACAGCTGAGTAGTAAAATAAAATTTCTCAAACTTCATATTAACTTCCTCACTGGAAAAAAAAACCATAACACAGTTTTATAGATGTAAGGGAGACCATGTATTTTTGTTTTTTTCTGTGCAATTTATGTGTATACTACACCAAATAGTTTACATGGCTAGTATTAGAAGTTTTGAGGTACGTATCTTTGAATCAAGATTATTTGTTACAATTTGCAAATCAGTAAATGGACTCTGTCCTCTGAGCATTCTGTAGAAAGCGTAGCTTTCTCCTATTGGGATCTGAGACTCATGAAGAATTGACATTTGATCTCTTCTTTGAAATTTAAACAGATTTAGAAATGGTATTTAAAACTGAGCTGAGTCATCCTGAGGGAAAATGTCCTGAAACATGGACTTCATCTGCATAACTAGTCTCCATGTGCCTTGAGTATACAGACAAATTATGCTTTATTAATTTTTGCAACTCCAGTTAGGTGATAAGGGTTCAAATCCAGCAAGAAACAGTGCTTGCCCTCTAGGAGTTTCAAGGATAAAGAATAACTTGGAGGAAGACAAAGAAAAGGCCATTGCACTTAATAGCTAGAAACAATTTTGCGATTTTTGAGAGTCATTTCAATAATATGAAGATGGTGGAAAACATATTATGAAGCATTAAAAGTAATTATGAGGGACAAAATATCATCATATATCATTCCTCTGCAGTTCTGTGACAGGCAAGGGTTTGGTGGGTTGAAGACTAAGAGAAAAGATATATTACAGGATGTCTTTTTAGAGTAGGAGAGACTTAAGGGAGAACCATTTCTCCAGTACAGAGACTGAAACTGAAGGGTGATTTAAGAGGACAGGCATGGAGGAGTGCTGGTCACTGATGTTGCAAGGTTCCTGAAGAGATTTAGATATTGGAATTAGGAGCATAAGGGAAAATAGCAGTTGTGTTCCCCCAGCCCAGATATTTGTAGAAACATTATCCAGTGTTACTGTAAACACAGTATTTCTTAACATTGATTTGTAAATCAACATTGTAAATTAATGTTAATTTGTAAACACAGCAGTAAGTTGTCAGAAGATAATAGAGTTCAAAAGTAAGAGGTGTAAAGTATTTTAACAACAAAGTATAGCGTTGGTTTGTTTGCTTTTTTAATTTCTCACTGCCTCTCTGAGCAGGTCTTTATTCAAAATGAGCTTTCCAAAATGGTTTGACTTTTATGGAATAAACAAATTTAAGAGTCTTATGCAGCAGTCTTTTTTGTAACAGATTATAGTTAATATTTCAAAATCATATTAAAGGACATCAAGATAACATGATTGGAAGAGATTGCAAATCTGCCTTGCTACCCTTTGCTTCAGGAAAGTGGCACATGTCTTGTGGTGTGAGATCAGTTTTCATGTTGGCAATTAAAAAGATTATGACAGCCACTGTGAGCCATTGTGATTTTAATGGAATGAACCAGTGTGCAGCTTGTCTTTCAGAGTTAATGTAAAAAAAAAAAAAAAAAAAAAAATCCTGATTTCTGTATTAAATTGGAAATCTTAGCACAGAAAAAAATTTCATAGCTTGTATTTCTGTTGTTCTTTTGTCTGTTTCAGCGCCTAATGTGGCTCCTTCAGATGTAGGAGGAGGAGGTGGAAGCAATAGAGAACTGACCATAACGTGGGCGGTAAGTAGTAGCAAATTGTGTGTATTATAGGCTCCTTTACTTATACTTAATCTTAAATATGTGTTGTTTTGTGAAATACATTGAAATAAAGGAGAATGTCCATCCAATTCATAAGCAAGAATAAATAATATTTTCTTCATAAATTCATGTAAGTTTTTTTATCTAGCTTATTATAGGTTAGTGTGCAATGCCTATGCAAAAAGTGGATCCTTGATGGCAAGAGACCAGTTGGCCTAGAAAATTAAGCATTCAGCTACCTGATTCCAGAGACATTTTGAACCCATTGTGGCTTGGTAAACTCATTGTGGCCAACTAGAGTTTGCAATATTTTCTCTGGACATTCTGAATTCCAATGATTGAATTTACACATTTTTGTATTGAAACCCATTTTTAAATGGAAGACTGCTTCCTCACTCAACTCTGACTTTGATCACTTCTTCTGTGGATGTAATCCACCAGGATAAGTTAGTTTTAGAAGTCACCTAAGGGGCTAGTTACTGAAGTGTCCAGTATATTTTATTAAATTTTCATGACATGTAGGAGAGTTCTATATCAGAGATTATAGTGTCATAAAAGAATATTACTAAGCTGGATTTCTGATGTGGGAGAGAATGGAAGAACACAAACTTGTCTGACTTAGATATATGGCATCTATCCAGGTGGGATATGGAGAGCTGGGAAAGAAGTCTTGAAATGGCAGATTCTGTGGCCACGGAAAACAGATGACTTTATCTGAAGAAAGTGGGAGAGAGCTTCTTATTACAGCTGGGAGAACAACCTCAGGCAGAAAGAACTAAAAGTAAAAGTACTCTCCGGTACTGGAGAGTACCCCTGAGATGTTCAAGGAATAGCAAGAAAGCTAGTTGGTAAATGAGTGATCACATATTTGAAACAGGGTTTTTCTTTGAGATTTCAGTCAGCACTAACTTATAAAATAAGTAATGAATATTTTTACAAAGAGCATGCTTTCCTTTATTATTTGATAGGTTATTTTTTTTCTTTTCCTTCTGTTAACGATGCATCTTAAACATATTCAATACTTTCATTTCAATTTAGCCTTTGTCAAGAGAATATCATTATGGCAACAATTTTGGTTACATAGTGGCATTTAAGCCATTTGATGGGGAAGAATGGAAAAAAGTTACAGTTACTAATCCAGATACTGGTCGATATGTCCATAAAGATGAGACTATGCGCCCGTCCACTGCATTTCAAGTGAAAGTTAAGGCCTTCAACAACAAAGGTGATGGACCCTATAGCCTCACAGCAGTTATTAATTCAGCACAAGACGGTAAGTAGAAGAAAATCTTTCTAACATGATTATGGGGGAAAACCTAACATCTGATAGGCTTTTAGTTTGCCTTCTTTCAGTTTTTACTTGGTATAAAATTTCTATAGTACTACACATTTACTAAGGAGCTTTGGTGGCGTATGCCTAAGGCATTTGACTGCTAACCAGAAAGCTGGCGGTTCAAACCCACCAGCCACTCCTCAGAAGGAAGATGGGGCAATCTACTTCCATAGTGATAATGCCTCGGAAACCCAAGGAGGGGTCACTACAAGTTGGATGCAACTCTATGGCAATGACTTTGGTTTGGTTTTGGATACATTTACTAAAGGAGATTGTTTTGAATAAAATTGTTGTTGCTGTTGTGTGCCATTGAGTCGGACCCAACTCATAATGACCCCTCTTTGGGTTTCTGAGACGGTATTACTACAGAAGTTGGTTGCCCAACCTTCCTTCCGAGGAGTGGCTGATGGGTTTGAACCACCAGCCTTCTGGTTAGCAGTCAAGTGCCTTAGGCACTATGCTACCAGAGCTCCTTGAATAAAATTAGAACTTTTCAATCTTTTTCTCCACCTAAGTCACTACAATCTTCAAATTTTAGACCTGTGGTAGTTATGAAATCCCCATGAAAACACTCATATTAGACCTCAGCTTCTGGCCTCCTGTTTGTAATTTTGCAGCCAGAAATTGTCTGTATGGGACCTCAGTATGTCTGTGTATTCATCCAGTTTACTACATATTCTTTAACACATACATTTTTTTTTTTTTGCTCTTTTAAACATAATGTTTGTATAATTGTAGTATTGAAGCAAATATTTTTCTTGTTATTACAATAAAGCACTGGGATTTTAATAAAAGGGACTCTAGATGGGCTCAGGCATAGCAAGGATTGTGAGAATAGTGCACGACCAGTCAGTGTTTCCTTCTGGTGTCCATAGAGTTGCTATGAGTGGGAGACAACTCAATGGCACCTCACAGAAACAATAACACATATGATTATGTAAAAAAGAAATTAGAAAGTCAGTTGAAGTCTATTCTTGGAATGGGACAAAAAGCCATTTTGGGGAAAAAAATACTGATACTAGCTTTCTTAGTTTTTTCTAGAAATTTTAATTGAACGGATCATGCCAATAGAGGACTTTGTGCATCTATGCTAAATAACATGATTTTATATTAAACATAATTACAATTATTTATATAATTTTCTATTTAAGCTGATATGCCTTTTATTATATTTTTTTCTGGTAGAAAAGATCAGACCTTCTTATATCTCTTTATTCACGTGCTCTGTGTAAATAACTAATGGCTAGAAAAGCAAATAGAGATTTCTCTGGCTGCCTACCTAACACATTCACCCTTGGCATTGACATTCTTGTTCAAGAAAATTATTTCAAATTTACCTGTCTACAAAGCTACACAGGTTTTCTTAATGATAAAAGTATTAATTAGGAAAGTAATAGAAAGCAATGTAAAATTAAGTTTGCTTCTTAACATGCTGTCCAATGAGTTATTAGGATGAATTTTGTTAATGCAGAGTGCTTTAAGTGTGTCCATTTCTCAAAGTTTTATTATTTTAATCCTACATGCGTTATTGGCAAAGGTTAGCTCGTTTTCTCTTTTTAATCTGAAACCTATGTCACACTGTACCATTAGAGGTCTTAAATGGAGCACAGGAAGATACTCTTGTGGCCATTGGTTATGGAGCATCGGAGAAAGCAGCCTTACAGAGTGAACTATGGAATCATTGCTGCTATTATGGCTTGTTCTTTATACGCCAGCTATACTAAGTACTTTATACACATTATCCTTAAGATGAAGGCATTATTGTTCTTACATATAAGGTAGCTGAGGCTTTAAAAAGTCATAAAGGGGTGGAATGAGACTTAAATCCAAGATGTTCTCTTCTCAAGCCATGAAGGCTAGTAAATCAAAATATATCTTGACTCATGACTATGTCTTCTTCTGAGGGCATGGCAGCCATCTTACTTTATTATGGTTATGTGCTCTTTTGTATGGGTAAGTGCTAAAAACAGAAGGACTGACTAGGGCATCTTCATTTCACAGAAAACTGAATTTGATTGAACACTTAACTCTGATATTTACAGATCTACAAAATTGTCATAAGCAATTTTCTATAATAAATACCAAAATTCCTAGTTTTGATATGCAGAATTGATAAGCTAACTATCTTGAATTTTAATTTACATTAACAGGCTTTCTTAAGCAAATAATTTAGAAGAAATGAAATAAAAATAGTATGGTTCTTACTCATAGATATCAAAGAATTTCATGAAACTTTCCATATTTCCATATTTCACATCTACAAAGCTTGACATGCATCCTTAAATTTGAACCATTTCAATTTTTAATAACTTTTGGTTGTGATTTGAGGGAAGGTTTACAGAGCAAATTGTTTTTCCATTAAAAAATTCATACATATTTGTTCTGTGATATTCACTGCAAAGTTCACAATGTAACAAGATTCTTCTCTCTTTCTCCCTGTGTTTACTGTTTCCACTTGTCCTTCTTACCTATCCCCCTTCTGATTTCTTCACTTGATTCCTGGGCAAATGCTGTCCTTTGATCTCATATGGCTGATTGTGTGATAGTGCGTATGGCTGATTGTTCTAAGAAGTGCATACCTCCCTGGTGGTATTGCTCACCTTACAAACCTGTCCATTGTTTGACTGTGGGAGCTCTGGTTGCATAGTGGTTAAAGCAGTCAGCTGCTAACCAAAAGGTCAGCAATTTGAACCCACCAGCAGCCACACAGGAGAAAGAAGAGGCAATTTGTTTCTGTTAAGAGTTACAGCCTTAGAAACCCTATGGAGTTCTACTCTGTTCTATCAATTCACTATGAGTCAGAATTAAATGGATTGCAGTGGGTTTTATTACTTAGCTGAAAGTTGAGCCACAGGCTTGAAGGGTATCTAAGAGCCATAGGCTCAGGGAGTTCCACCAGTATCTAACAGATCAGTAAGCTTGGTCTTTTTTTATTATTTGAACTTTTCAATTATAATATTATTTTCTTTGTTGTTGATTTACTCATTCAATATTAAACATACAGAAGGAATATATAGTTAAGCATACAGAAGGAATATATAGTTCCACCTCTGATAGCACATTACTGTATGTGTGCTCTTAAGATAGTCTCTTAGTCTTTTTTGGACTCAGTTGCTTTATCAGTATGACAATGGATTGAACTATGTTCTCTAGCTCTAAAATCCTCTTTTATGTTTCTCTTTTTATAAGGCACCAAGAATGGTGCAGAGATGGTTTTTGTGTTGGCTAAGGAATTCTAGGATTCAGAATTCCTCAATGCCCTCAATTATTCCTCCACCAGTGGCCCCTCTTCTGATTTCCATACAGCAGAGCTGTTTAACTGTGTATTGAATGCACTAATATTCTTTCGCTGATGCAACATCAATATCCCCAGATGAAGAGAGACTTTAATACATGACAGACAGACTTTGTCCCAAAGAAATTTTAGAAACTCCTACAGATCAGCAAACCTGAGTTTTACAACAAAGCTATGTGGTATATACAAAAATGTTTCAGAGTCTGATATATATATAAATATAAAGAATAAAAAGTAGAAGGAAATTATTCAAGTTTATAATCAAAATAATAAATGCTGCATACTCTATGCTTATTAGCTCATTCAACATAAAATGATAACTTGACTCAAATTTAATAATTTGAACAATACTGAGTACATTGTACAGAGAAAATGAATACAAAAAATATTTTACAAGTTATTTTCTCACCCAGTATCTATTATGTTTCTTACTGTTTTATTTGATACTAAACTAAGCATTCAAGCAAAAATCCATGCTTGTCATCTATTTAGTCATGGCTGTTTGTATTTGATTATATTTCTTTCCTAAATGCCTCATAAGTTTCCTAAAACCTGCCTGTGTCAAAATTTGTAGGAATGTTATTCATTCCTTTTACTGCTAAGAAATCAATCATATTGCCACACACTTACTGTGATTTGGAAAGGCAACAGTGTCCACGTGTAGGACATTTTAAACATAAAAATGGGATTATAGCATGTTAATGAAAGACAAAAAAATCAATCACTTCTGCTTAGAAGTTTCCTTAGATTCTTTGTGTAAGTTTCATAACGGATGTAATTTTTTTCCCTATGAATAGAGGCTTTTTTGTTACATATTTGACTTGGTACCCATTTGGAAGAGTGGATGTATAGAAGCCTTTCTAAGTCCACACATAGGTGATGTCACAACTTATTTCAAAGAATTTTAAGAAACAAAAAATGGTCTGAGCTTGAAAAAATAGGAAATTTTTATTAATAACAGTGCTGTATATTATTATTTCATGTAAATAGCTAGAAAGAGAAAAATTAATTGTTATAGGCAATTTTCTACAATAAATATCAAAATTCCTAGTTTTGATAATGCAGAATTGATAAGCTAACTATCTTGAATTTTAATTTGCATTAACAGGCTTTCTTAAGCAAATAATTTAGAATAAATGAAATAAAATAGTATGGTTCTTACTCATAGATATCAAAGAGTTTCATGAAACTTTCCATATTTCCATATTCAAAGTGTTTATGTGTGGGTGGCTAGGGAGTGTGAGTGTGTGGTGTGAGTAGATTTATGTGTGTGTATATATTAACATTCATATATCTGAATGTGTGTGTACATGTATCACTGATGACCACGAAATCAAGTCATGTTAGTAGAAATGGAGGAATAGGTAGTAAAATTATTAGACTTATTTTATTTTATAGTTTGCAAATATTTTTAAAAAATATTTTTAATTCATTCATACAGCAAATGGTGCTATTTGAATTTATTTATTTGAGTATTTTACTAAGATTATAATGTTTTCATCAAATTTCAGCTCCCAGTGAAGCCCCTACAGAAGTAGGAGTAAAAGTTTTATCATCTTCTGAGATATCTGTTCATTGGGAGCATGTTGTAGAAAAAGTAGTGGAAGGCTACCAGGTGGGTTTAATGTTTATCTAACTTTATAGCTTTATTCATAAAAGATCACAACAAATTTTCAAATGTGTTGTGTCTTTCAACGTTTTGTGTCCTATTGATTTATGTGGCAATTAACACTATATTCTCAGTGTTTAATTTATTGGGCATTTATAAACTAATTGTTAACTGTAAAACAGAAGTTTCCAAGTGGCCTAGCTAGGAGAGATATAAAATTCCTTTGGGCTGAGAAACAATTAACCAAAAGGAAAACTAAGTTAAAAACACACATGGTTAGCCTAGGTATTTTAAGGCAAGCATTCTTATAGAATGTTGGGGAAACTCAAGCTTTTTAAAAAGCATTTTGGTAGTTTATAACAGCATCCATAAAATGATCATTCTACTTGACTCAGTAATTCTGCTTCTAGAAATCCCTCCATAGGCAACAATAATAAATATGCCAAATATATGTCTCATAATATTGTATGTAAAAACACATAATTTCCAACAATCAAAATGTCCCAAATAAAATTTCCCTTGAGTTCATTCTTATAGAACAGTAGAAAAAGCAGATAGAAACAGGAGGATTTTCTTAGACAAAAGAAGCACGGACTGAAAAATTGAAGCAAGAAAGATAGTCAAGGTCTTTAATAACATGCAAGTAAAATTTTGCTAAAGATAATTCAAAATCTGTTGCAACAGTATATTAATAGGGAACTGCCAGAAATTCAAGCCAGATTCTGAAGAAGGCTGAGCGAGGGATGTCATTGCTGATGTCAGATGGATCTTGGGTGAAAGCAAAGAGTACCAGAAAGATGTTTACCTGTGTCTCGCTGACTACGCAAAGACATACGACTGTGTGGATCCTAACCAATGACAGGTATCATTGTAAAGAGTTGGAATTCTCAAACACTTAATTGTGCTCATGAGAAACCTACACAGACCTACAGACCAAGAAGCAGTCATTTGAACAGAACAAGGGGTTACTGCATGGTTTAAAATCAGGAAAGTTGTGTGTCCGGGTTGTATCTTTTCACCATACTTATTTAGTCTGTATCCTGAGCACATAATCCAAAAAACTAGATTATATGAAGAAGAATGTGACATGAGGATTGCAGGAAGACTCATTAACAACTTGCACTGTGCACTGTGCAGATGACACAACCTTGCTTAAAAGTGAAGAAGATTGAAGCACTTACTGATGAAGATCAAAGACTACTGCCTTCTGTATAGATTACACTTCAACATAAAGACAACAAAAATCCTCACAATTGGAGCAATAAGCAACATTATGATAAATTGTGGGATGACTGAAGTTGTGAAGGATTTCATTTTACTCAGATCTACAATCAACACCCATGGAAGTAGGAGTCAAGAAATCAAATGACATTGGATTGGGCAAATCTGCTGCAAAAGACCTCTTGAAAGTGTTAAAAAGCAAAGCTGTCACATATACGAAGTATGTATTTTACTTTATTCACAACAAAGGTCAGAGAGCCCTTTTGCCATGCCAAGAATTATACATTGACTATTTTATAATTTCGAGCAAGTAGAATACAAATGAAATGTGAGAAGGAAACAATACACTGATACTAATGGATTCAGACAACATTCAGAATATAAGCTTTTCTAATTGTGAAATAAGCCTCAATTAAGGATTCTCAATTAAATAGTCCACAAAATGATAATATGTAACAAATACAATTTTCACAAATGTTAATTTCAAGAAAAAACTGCCTGCTTATAGAGAACTTTAGTCTCACAGATTGCTGACTTTTTGTGACTCCACATTAAGTAAAAAGTTATGAGCTTTGTAGCTAAGCAGACATGGGTTTATATTTCAGCTCCTTCAATTTGAATTGTGAGGGTATTTTTTGGTTTTTTAACTTTCTGAGCCTTTGATCTTCATCTTTAAAATCGAGATATTAACCACTGTGTCATAGGACTGTTGTGTGGAAGACATGTTTTTAATGATCTTGCCTATTCTGTATCATTGGGCTTTTGAAAACAGTGATGATATTGATCATGATGATAATGGCAGTGATAAAAATGACTGTGATGATAGTAATGATAACAACATTTCTTAAACCCTTACTGCGCTAAACATTTTATAAAGCTAATTTATTTAATCTACAAGCCTAGGGGACAGGCGCTATTGTTGTCCCTATTTTAAAGGAACTTGAGGTTAGAAATGTTTGAATAATAATTGTCACAACTGGATTTGAACTTAGATGTTACCTAAGTTCATTAAAAATGCTAAATGTAAATTGCAAAATTATTGTTTCCATTCATCTTTCTTAAAATCCTTGTAACTCTTCCACACATAGGCTTAAATGACAGAGATAAAAGCTTAAAATCTTAAAAGGGAAATTTATTATATTTTATTCTCCCATAAGAAAATGCTCCTGCTAACAAATCGCAGGAAAAGTTTGACTATAATGAGTTAATTGTTTCTATTTTAAAATATGACGTGAGAAGCCAGTGTTTTAGCGAGATGGATGATGGAGAAAACTAATACTCGGCCATGCTTCCCATGAAAATGTACTATGGGTCTAAGTTATAAAGAAGCAGAGAGAATATAAGAAATACATAAAGGAAAAAAAAAAAAAGCTGGGCAGCACCAAGTTCTGTGTGATTTACCCTATCTCAAAGTTAATTTCTGGACATTTCAAGTGAGAATTGTAGTCAATTGAGTTTAAAAATAATCTTCTTCCTCTGTGGCTTTAAAGTGTGTCTCAGTAGAATATTTAAGCTTTACTCATTTTTCCCTCTTGCCTAGTTAAAGGTTCCACATTTCTAATCTTAATACCCATTGAGCTTTCCTGTAATGTATGTAAACTAGAGAAATGCAAGAGGTCCTTATCAAAGGCATTTTAGAACTTTGGGCTCCTGCCCAGGAAACCACAAAAAATTTAGTTTGCCTAACTAGCAGTTAAGAAACATTGACCTAATTAATTGATGAAAACAAGCAAAATATTCCATCAAAAATAAAATGAATGAAAAATCTCTTAGCAGGTAAAGCAGAGATTAACATAAATGATTGATTTCATAGTTATCATGAAAGATTACCAGCCCTAATATTCTCCTCAGATGTTTTCAAACATTGTTATTATCATTAACATAAATTAGTATTTAGGAAGTGCTTTATTTTCTTATTTTGTAAAAGGTATTTGTCTTAGTCTGGATCACCCAAAGCAGAACCTGACTCAAAGTATTTTGGACACGTTATCAGGAAGGCCCAGTCCCTGGAGAGGGATATAATCCTTGGTAAACTAGTTGTTGTTGTTGTTGTTATGTGCTGTCGAGTCGGACCCGACTCATAGCGACCCCTCCTTTGGTTTCTGAGGCAGTATCACTATGGAAGTAGATTGCCCCATCTTCCTTCCGAGGAGTGGCTGGTGGGTTTGAACCACCAGCCTTCTGGTTAGCAGTCAAGTACCTTAGCCACTATGCTACCAGAGCTCCCTGGTAAACTAGAGGGTCAGCCAAAAAGGAGGAGACCCTCAACAAAATGGATTGACACAGTAGTTTCAACAATGGCTCAAAAATTTCAATAATTGATTATTGTGCAGGACCAAACAGTGTTTCCTTCAGTTGTACATAAGGTCTCTATGAGTCAAAGCTGGCTCCATGACACCTAATAACAACAACAACAAAAAAGAGAAAACATAATACAGCCATGTGACAGAGGAAAAGGAAATTTGGTTCACTAAACATACAGCATTGTTGCAGTCACACTCTCAAGTGAGAATGTTCCATGCGAGTAAGACCCTTGTTTTGATTGTCACTCAGTCCCTAGTACCTAAAACCTTTTGGTAAGTATTCCACAATCTAGTGTGATAGGTGTTCAGTTTGTCATGACTGGATGAATGAATGAATCTCAATGACTCAATTATTCTAAACACAGTTTGGGAAGATTGATTGCCCAACCTTCTTTCTGAGGAGTGGCTGGTGGGCGTGAACTGCCAGCCTTCTGGTTAGCAGTCAAGTGCCTTAGACACTACGCTACCAGAGCTCAGATTATACCATAGTGCAGATTATTCAAATTAAAGCAGAGTTTTATAAACTGCTGCTTGCATTATTTTGTTTATCTGTGCCTCAGATTTTAGATGGTCATAGTCATGAATTATGTGTACATTTGGTACCTGTACACAACTTTTTCACACAATTATGTATCCTAGTTTTTCCTCACTTGGCTATAATTCCTTCACTGAACTTCAAGGACCTCAGTTTCCAATACTATAAAAAGGGGTAAAATCCTTTACTTGAAAAGATTCTTTTTTTAAAAAATTATTTTTTCAGTATTCTCTTCTCTCCCCTCCCATGCCTGGTAACTAACAGAGTTTCCTTCCATATATAAATCTTTCCTTGACATTTTACAATAATGAACTAATACAATATTTGTCTTTGAAAGGATTCTGTAACTTATAACATTATGACAAGAAAAAATAAGTGTTTTAAAGATGATTTTACCCATAGCCCATTTTAACAGCTTTGCACTAGGTACTCTAGGTAGTTATATGCAATATGAGCTCTGATATCTGTGCCTGCTCCTTCTTATTACTAAAAGTCAGTTAGATGGAGGATATCATGCTGGTCCTAATTGGATCCCTTTCCTTATAGGTCCTGACAACCCTCTTATGTAGTTCTTATTGTTCTTATCCTGTTCTACTTGCACTCAGTTATTTGTATCTTTCATTGAAGTCCTTATTACCAATTATATTTCCTAGTATATGCTTATTTATATAGCATAAATGAGCATATAGTCTCATTATGGCCTTCTGAATAAGGACCCAAAATGTATCAGAATTTTTCTAGCTTTAAATCATCATATTCAATGATAAAGGTGATGCTTTCATTTTTTCCCTCTTATTTCTCTTTCTCTGCATGCTTAAAACTCCATTAGATTGTACCACTGCATTCTTTACTGACATTTTACTGTGTAGTAATTATATGAACTTTTTTGGCCATACGGCTATATTAAGCCAAGCTTTATTTGTTCCAGGTCTTTCCTAACTTTATGTTTGACATACAAGTTTCTTCCTCAAGTGTTCATTTATTTTTTTATGAGTTGAAAAATGTTTTTTCAAATAGTATACACTTTATTTAATGCAGTATGTCAGTAGCAGTAATTCCAAGTGAATACTCCCTTGTCAAATTCAAATTGAGCTTTTAGGTCAAATTGCTTTGGAAAAAGAACTTTATTTTTATTACCTAATTAGCTACCATTTAGTACTGCGAAGGAGCTCTGGTAGTGCAGTGGTTAAGGTATTTGGCTGCTAACCAAAAGGTCAGTGGTTTGAACTCACCAGCTGCTCTGAGAAAGAAAAATGAGACAGTATAATTCCATAAAGATTTACAGTTTTGGAAACCTTATGAGGCAGTTCTACTGTGTTCTATAGGGTCACTATTGGAATTGACTCAATGACATGGGTTGGGTTTGGTTTGGGCTTAGTGTCAACTACAAGTCAGATGCCTTACATGTGGTGAGGCTTCTAACTCTCTCAATGGTACTATAATATGGATTGTTATAATAATTATTCCTTTTATAGATGAGAAAACTGAGGACTTAAGATAATAAGTTAATAAACCTAGAGTCACACAATTATGTATACTGGGCTTTTCTTCATTTGGCTATAATGCCTTTCACTGAACCTTAAGGACTTCAGTTTCTAATGCTTTAAACCAAAAATAAAAACCACGTACAATCATAGGTTTGCTGAGAAGAAAATGCATGTGCACACTAACAAAGAGGCTGACATTTAACTAAAATGTAAATGTTCACTTTATTTCTGTTTAGTTAACAGTGGAGGAGACCATACATGTTATCTACTTCACTCAAATGTAGGCTGTCTTCCTTCTTCCCACCTGAACACTTCCAGCATAGGTAAACACACACCTTCATGAGGTGGCTACCATTGTTCCAGTCTTTTTTCAGCCAACTGAGATCTGTCTTTGGAGGTATTGGTACAAGTCCACTTCTTCTATCCTGAGAAGCTTTCTGGTCAGATAATAGAAATGCCAGAGATTCTATCAAAACCATTAGGAAATACATTGTTAGCATCAGAAAAATGAGCACTACTAAACAAAATGAAGATATTGCACAAGAAACCAATAAGCAGTTAGTAACTAGCCTTTGCTCTGAAATGTGTTCATTCTACATATAAACCTCATTTTTTTTTCACCAAGTGAATTTAAGCCATTTCATGTTGTATTTATGCAAATAAAAAGTTCAAGGTTGTGTTAAATTTTGTTAATTGTAAAATTAAAATCCCATTGTTTTCTAGATAAGGCATCTAAAAATAATTAAAGTAACAGTATAATTCTAAACACTATGGAAATAGATCTATCCACCTATGCACAGCTGATCTTTGACAAAGGACCAAAATCCATTCAGTAGGGAGGAGATAGTCTCTTCAACCAATGGTGTAAGCAAAACTGGATATCCATTTACAGAAAAATGAAACATGATCCATACCTCACACCATACATAAAAACTAACTCAAGGTAGATAAAAGACCTAAATGTAAAACCCAAAACTATAAACATCATCAAAGATAAAACAGGGGCAAATTTAGGGATCCCAATTTATGTTATAAATAGACTATCAAGCATAATGATGCACAAACAACAGAAGAGAGGCTAGATGAGTTGTTGTTGTTGTTATGTGCCGTCGAGTCAGACCCGACTCATAGTAACCCCTCCTTGGGTTTCCGAGGCAGTATCACTACGGAAGTAGGGCTGCCCAACCTTCCTTCCGAGGAGTGGCTGGTGGGTTTGAACTGCCAGACGTCTGGTTAGCAGGCAAGTGTCTTAGCCACTATGCTACCAGAGCTCCCGGCTAGATGAGTAGGACCTTCTAAAAACGAAATTCTTGTGGACATCAAAAGACTCCTCCAAAAGAGTCAAAAGGGAACCTACAGATTGGGAAAAAATATTTGGTAATAACATATCTGACTAGGAACTTTTCTCTAAAATTTATGGAAAACTTCAACACCTCAACATCAAAAAGACAAACAATCCAAATACAAAATAGGCAGAAGATATGAACAGACAATTCACCAAAGAAGATATTCAAGCAGCCAACAAACATATGAAGAAATACTCACAATCTTTAGCCATTAGAGAGATGCAAATCAAAACAAAAATGAGATATCATCTCACTCTAGCAGTAATAGCAAACTTCAACAGGACAGAAAACAACAAATGCTGATGAGGGTATGGAGGGATTGGAAGTCTTACACAATGCTGGTGGGACTGTAACATGGTAAAACCACTGTGGAAAATGGTATGGCACTTCTTTAAAAAGCTGGAAATAGAAATATCATTTGATCCAGGAATCCCATTACTAGGAATATATCCTAAAGAAGTGAGACCCAGGACACGAATAGATATATGCACACCCATGTTCATCACAACTCTATTTACAACAGCAAAGAAATGGGAATAACCTAAATGCCCATCAACACATGAGTGGATAACCAAACTATGGTATATTCACACCATGGAACAATATGCAACATTAAATAATAATGAAGAATCTATAAGTCACTTCATAACATGGATGAATTTGGAGGACATTAAAAAAAAAAAAAAAAACCTCACTGCCGTCGAGTTGGATCTAACTTGTAGCAACCCCTCCTTGGGTTTCCAAGGCAGTATCACTACAGAAGTAGATTGCCCAATCTTCCTTCTGAGGAGTGGCTGGTGGGTTTGAACCGCCAGCCTCCTGATCAGCAGTCAAATGCTTTAGGCACTATGCCACCAGAGTTTGCTATGGGTAGAGGGAATTGAAAAATAATAATAATAAAAATAAAAATATCCTCCAATACCCAAAAAATGTAAAAATAGGTAAAATAAAAGTATACTTCTAAACAATCTATTCTTTCCTTTTCATTATTCTTTGGATATAATTATAGATTTTTGACCAATCAAGCAACCTTTATTTGAAGAATGAGATTTTTTTATAGCTTTTTGTCACACTTTTAAAAGACAAGGAAAGTTGTAATTTATACTTTGGTTAGCAAATGTCATCATTTCTTATCACAACATGGATAAAATACAACCATAACTCTCTTTTAAAGATTAATTTCTACAACAGTAAAGTTATTTTGTACACTATTTCTTTGATATCTGACTTTCATATAGGCTAAAAGGAAATGCCTTTACTTACATACTTCTCAAATGAACTAGCAGAAAGTTTTACCATATTTTTACCCAACTAACATGCTTATTCCAGGTTTGTTTGCCAATTGTGCCCTCCCCCATGAGGTATGTTCATAAATATACTATATATTTTTTTTTATATAGCAACATGTAAGAAAAAAAATAGCACAGAGCTCTTATGAAAACATCTCAGGGTGGAGGAAGGGTGTGGTTGGCAAACAAACTAGAGGAAGGGTTCTTTGCATAAAAATACTGTACACTGCATGTTCTCGGGCAGATAATGACTATTTTTGTCATAGAAACTCATGTTGTTGTTGTTGTTGTTATTTGCCGTCGAGTCGGCCCCGACTCATAGCGACCCCTCCTTGGGTTTCCGAGGCAGTATCACTACGGAAGTAGGATTGCCCAACCTTCCTTCCGAGGAGTGGCTGGCGGGTTTGAACCGCCAGCCTTCTGGTTAGCAGTCAAGTGCTTTAGCCACTATGCTACCAGAGCTCCCCATATTGTCTTTATATGGTTTCTAATAATTTGGAAATCATGTAAGCAGAAATAAAACAGGAAATAAATTATAAAAATTGCAGCGATTACTTCCAGGGATTAGTTATATATTTTAAAGGTAAATCTTACATGGAGTTTCTCTGTCCCTTTTTTTTTTGTCAATGTAAGACTATTTCAAGCAGTGAGTTTTTGACTTAATTTTGACATCATTAAGTAAATCTGCACATATACCTTGCCATTGTCTAATACTGAAAAAAGTATAAGATTAGTGATAAGCATTTCCATTAAGCAACGTTTGAGAATATGATGTTCAGTCCAACCTAAAGGTTACAGTCAATTGCAAAGCATTTTTCAGTACTGATGAGTCTGAATCATGACTAAATATTATACAACTTGCATGTTTGTAGATTCGGTACTGGGCTGCCCATGACAAAGAAGCAGCTGCACACAGAGTTCAAGTCACTAGCCAAGAATACTCTGCCAGGCTGGAGAACCTTGTGCCAGACACCCAGTACTTTGTGGAGGTCAGGGCCTGCAACAGTGCAGGGTGTGGTCCACCCAGTGATGTGATTGAAACCTTCACCAAGAAAGCACGTGAGTCTCTTTGATTTTAGACTTGTCAAAAACTACGATTAATTCCATCATGATAAGGGTACATTTGAGAGAAATTTAGGGCTTAGCAATGTTACTACATATGGTTTTCAATTATACCCTTTTGGGTAACATGGGAATTTGTTTTGTTTTGCTTTACTTTGTTGGTTATTATAAATAAAGAAAACTGTAGAAAATGTCATACATTTAACATTCCATTTTAGAAGTAAAATTACAGAACTCTCCTTTGTAAATACACCCCTTGACATTTTGAACTGTTAGAAAATTAACTAGTTTCCATTCTGCTTTTATTAATTTAAACATTGTTTTTATAGTATTGCTCATTTATCTGTGCTTTGATTCATAAACTATCAGCATTCCACAGTGCAAATGCAAGTTAAATGTCATATTATTATGTTTAGTCTCTTATTGCCCTATATTCTTATTGTCCATATAACAAGACCACCTACCCTATTAAGGTTTTCTAGACATTCTATACTTTATGGCCTCACTTTGATTTCTCTTTCTTCTTGCACACAAGTTGGATATATAAAGGAAGATAATTTGTATGCAAGACCCTAGGGAGCTTCAGAAAAATTTGAAAACATGATTATCATTAGGGTTTGAAAACTTATGACACACATTTAGGAGGAAAGAAACTGCTAATGAGATAGCAATACTTGGTGATAAAAACCTGACTTTGATGTCAGACGTGGGTTTGAAATTTGCTTCCTCTACTTATAAATATGTGACATTAGACAAATTACTTGTCCTTTCTAAATATCAGTTTTCTTATCTTTAAAAGGATAATTCAGCCCTTTGTTCATTTTTCCATTTATTCATGCACTTATTCAGTCAATCAAAGGTATGCTGTGCCCAGCACTGTTCTAGGTATTAAGGATACAGAAGGGATCAAGTCAGACCCAGATACTCTTCTCATGGGGTTTGCAAATTAATGGGGAAAAAAATACAGACAAATAAATAATCACATAGCAGATGACATGCAATTAAAATAAATAAAAAGGTGATATAATACAATGACTTAGGTGAGAGCTGAATCCAGTTGGGCAATCAGGAAAGGCCTCTTTGAGAAGAAGATATTTGAGTTGAGATATGAATGGCAAGAAGGACTCATTATGTGGTAACCTGGGGTAAGACTTTTCCAGGCAGAGATGAATAACTTGTATAAAAGCTTTGAAGTGGAAATAACTTGCTATGTTTTAGGTGTAGAAAGTCCAATGGGGTCATAGCATGGTGAAAGGAAGAAGTCTGCAGAGGCCAATATATAAAGAGCTTTTTAGGTCATGGCAAGGTGTTGGGTTTTTCTTTGTTTCATCATTGAGTCTGATAAGCCATTGGAAGATTTTAAGGCAAAGTGTGATATTAAGTTTTAAAAATCATTCTGGCTTCTGTGTAGATGATGGATAGTGGTGTGGCAAGAGTGAAAGCAGAAGGGAAATAAGGAGGCTATTTTAGTAATCAAGGAGAAAACTGATGGTCAGCACTAGGTGATACTAATGGAGATAGAGAAGTGGAAAATTTTCTGCAGGCAGAGGTGACAACTTGCTGTTAATTTGTAGGTGAGGGGAATGGAAGACTGAACTCTTATTTGAGAAGATGGGAATTTGTTGGTTCCATTGGCTGAAAAATGAGAGAGGCTCTTGGTGCAGTGTATTTGGGGATAATGTCAAATATTCCCTCTTTTTAGACACTCAAGGAGACATAGGCAGTTGGACACATATGTTCTCAGATGAAAAGAAAGGTTAGGACTTGAAATAGAATTATACTTAAAGCCATGGGCACAAATATAAGTATTTAAGGAAGATACATGCATAGAAGAGAGAAGTACTAAACCTTAAATAATCCCAACATTTAGAAGTTAAGCAAAGGACATGAAGCCAGAAAAGGCTAGTTCATAAGTAGGAGCAGCCTGTGCAGTAGGAGAAAAACCCAAGGTATTGTGATACTTTGAATTCAAGAAAAAGCAATAGTCGGGAAGGGAAGGTATCAGCTCTGTGTAATGCTCCAAAAATGTTATGTTTGGAAAGAATAAAAGTGGCCATTTGATTTGGCCAAATGCAGGTGTTGGTGACCTTGAAAACAGAACTTCTGAAAGTGTGATGGGGAAAGAAATCTAAGGGGGACATGAGGAGAAGAAAATAAGATAATTATATTACCTTCTTCACCGGGCCATTGGGGGCATGATCAGAGCTCCTAGATGTAAAAGCACTTAACATAGTGTCTGGCATATAGTGAGCACTCATCAATATCAGCTGTTGTTGTTGTAATGTAATGATGGTTGTTGTTATTGTCAACTTCATTATCATCAGCATTATCATGCTTGATGTGATGAAGTTTGCAGAACTTAGTTTGGATATGGTGACCACTGATCGCATATTATTACTTTTCACAGCTCCTAGCCAGCCTCCCAGGATCATCAGTTCAATAAGGTCTGGTTCACGCTACATAATCACCTGGGATCATGTCGTTGCACTATCAAATGAATCAACGGTGACAGGATATAAGGTATATAAAAGATTGCTAGATCAGTCTCCACAGAGCTTCATGATTGCAAAGGATGATTGATGTTTTGCTGTTGTGGCAAAGCCTGTTCAGCTTCTTAATCTAACCAGATAGCAGAATCGGATTGCATAGTGCCCTGATAAGTTTGGAAATAAAACATTTTCAAGGAATTTCAGGATAATGTTATGTCAAGTAAACAAGACCAATACAGTAAGTGCTCTAAAGTATAGAATTGTTAGAATAACTATTGCTTAAGATAGAAGGAATCCGTTTTTGTTTGGCGATGATTAGAATAGTGTTGTACTGCATACAGTGAACTCTTTGATGTATTGAACTACCTTCTGTAAATGAATAAAAATGAGAAGTTCATTTTCATATATTCTTTATGTCACACACTATGACATTCTTCATTGGATATTAAATTTTAGCAATAATGTGAAAAAAATATAAGATCATTTCTTTAAGCTACTTAAATTTTTGAGAAAGCCCTTATTTTGTACCTTTTGATTAAAAAGACAAAATCTTTCCCTTTAATTTGGCTCATCTCAAAAAATAAAATTCAAATGTTTAAGATATATCATCTTGGATCACCCTAAAAAATGTAAGAAAAACAATTTCTATGAATTAAAAAAAAATCCTACTATTATTAAATACTTCTTAAGACTGTTTATTAATAAAAAAAATGTATAATCATTTTTATCTGGTTTTAGTGTTAGGGTCCCAGCTCATTATTACAACTCTATTAAGTATACATATTTTGGGACTTTGTAAGGTACTCTACAGACCTGATGGCCAACATGATGGCAAGCTGTATTCAACTCATAAACACTCCATAGAAGTCCCAATCCCCAGGGATGGAGAGTATGTTGTAGAGGTTCGTGCACACAGTGATGGAGGAGATGGAGTGGTGTCTCAAGTCAAAATTTCAGGTAAGCCAGTCATGTAAGACACATTTTAATTAAGTACCTGTAAATTTCTTGGCCACATGGATTCCCAAGAGTGACAGTAGAACTGATATTCACACTAATATTGTTTCCCTAAGTAGATTTGAAATGTGAAAGATACTGTAAAACTTGATATATCTTCCCTTATGAGTTGCAAAAAGAAATTTGCAACATACCACATACTTGTTGATTATTACCTGGATTCAAATCACAATTAAAATTCATAATGCATTAGAATGGTACATAATACTAGACTATTATTTAATACTATCCAAACTTCTCTTACATCAAAAGGAAATTCACTGGACTATGTTTAAACCTCTTCTAACCCATGGCTTCTCCAGCTTATACTAATATAGTGATGAGATAATAATATGGTAGATTATAGTTCCTTTAGTCTCTTCCTCTTTCTTGTCTCAGCCTATCCCTTTTGTGTAAACTGTATTTTTGAAAGCTTTGGCTAATTGCAAGTAATTATTTGAGAGTGATTTCTTGTTATTTGGATTTGTAGCACTCTATTATCTGTTTTCATTTTGATGCTTTTTCTCACCCTGGATGTGTGATGTAGTTTGTTTTAATGATATTAAATTAAAACTGACATTGATTTGAGAAATGTATCAGATATTATAAAAACTAAAAGATACTAAGTCAAAGATGGATGTAATTGATTTAAAAGAATACTTGGTGATTTTCTTTATTAAAATAGAAACATACATACACACACACATATACATACGTTAGAAACTCCTTTAACAGAGTATCAGAGTATTAATAACTTAAAATGCTGGATTCACTTAATACTATACTTTGGTGAAATTTACCAAAACTATATAACCTCTTCTTTAAAATAAAAATGAAGTAGCTAGAACATTGAAAACTTTGTCTTATAGTTTAAGCACTCTTATTTTGTCTTTGTAGAAAATTTGGAAATCACAAAAACAAGAAAGGAAAATAGACACATTGCAAATTCCCCAAAATAACAACTGTTATTGTTTTGTTGAATTCATTCCTAGTCATTTTATATAATTTGATATATTTTCACTTACACTTAATATATTACATTATATTCTACTTTTATAAGTTATGCTACATAGTGAAAATTTTTCATGTCATTCAAAAGTTTATAAATTTCATTTACAATTATATATAATATTCCCTCAGACACAGAACATTTATTTATCCAGTTTTTTTCTATCATAAATAATGCTATTTTGAGTACATTTTTATAAATTTGTAGATTAATTATAAATGAAACAATAAGTATTAATATTTCAATTTGTATATATATAGCCAAATTCTTTTAAGAAATATTTATTAAATTATACTTCTATTATCATTGTATATGAGTGCTTTTTCACTGTATACACTCCAATATTAATATCCTTATATTTAGTTTTTGCTAATTTGATAGGTGAAAATGGTATCTTTTTATTTTTGAAACATTGTTTAGATTCTGAACTTTGAGAAAAGACATCTTCAGTACACTTAACTGTACTGTTTCACAAAAGGAAATCAGAGGTTGTTGTGGACATGATTTTGGAGACTGCTTTCAATATTGACCTTCTCTGTCGAGAAGCCAGCCATAGCATGTTGTCTTTATTTCCTTATGCCCAAATCATCATTTCTAATATGAAACAGAATTTAGTTTCTGGGACTTAGACTTGGGAAGTTTGTAACCAGAGATGCTATAACAGTGACAATAGCATCAGTAAGGTTATAAATAGTGGAGTTCTGGTAAACATTAAACAACTGATTCTCCTGAGGGTGAGGAGAAGCCCTGGTTTATAGTGTTTGCTAATACTTATGGTGTAAGTACTCCCACCATGACAGATTTCAAGCTCTGCATATGGCTTTACTACATGTGGAACTGGAAAGAAGTGAGCAGTAACCCATCATTTTATGGTATAGCCACCAAGTAGATGCAATTGATATAACCTCAAGAGCATTGATAACATGAAAGTTTTAAAAAAATAATTTAATAAGAAATAATAATAATTTAATTAAGAAATGATGAGTCTTGTGTGTTTACTACCTTTGTTTTGAAATTTTTAATTAAACTACTACATTTATATATTTTATTTTAATAATGGTGTTTTATCAGTCTGTCCATAAATTTCCTAAAAATTTAACAATCGGTTCTTGAGAAGTGATACAGACCAACTTCAGCATGCCATGAATATAATCTGAAGTTTCAGTGTAAATAGCTCATATACAGAAGACAGACTATCTGTGTCTATTTTATGCCCCCGTTTTTTTTTTTTTTTTTGCCAATTAATGGATAACATTAATTGTGGTATTTCTATTATTTTCCTCTTAGTCTGACCATAAATGTACAAAGAAACCATAGAATTCACATTATGAATGTCAGATGTTTGGTGAATAGTACCATTCTAGAATTTTCTTGCTTAAATTTAGATTTATTTTCAAATTGTTTAAGTTGTTTATAATGAGAAAACCATTTAAATACAAATGGAAATTCTAGACTTTCTCATAAATACAAAGACTCCTAATACTTTCCTTTTTTTTTTTTGGTTTTCATGCCTAAAATATATAATCAGTCACATAATGTATACTTTACTAGATTTCAATGCTTATGTGCAATATGCTGTTTTTTCACTCATTAACTTATTCAACAAATATACAACGAATGCTTTTAATATAGCAGGTATGGTTTGCATACCTAAGGTGTGCTAAAAACAAACACATTGCCATCGAGTCAATTTTGGCTCCAGGTGACCCCATGTGTTACAGAGTAGGACTGTGCTCTGTAAGTTTTGCTTGGCTATAATCTTTATGGAATCAGATGGCCAGGCCTTTCCTAGTCCACACCAGATTATTAAAGAGTAATGATTCTCTTGGGTTTCAATCCTGGACTCTTATGGTTTATTCTCTATAAAGCAACCAAAGGAGTCTTATTTTACCATAGATAATCTGGCCCTGCTAAACTCACCCATATCACATAATTGATTTATCCTTATCCTTTCTGTTCTTGAAGACCCCAGTGTTATCCCTATGTGTTCTGGTTACCTAGTATTGCTCTGAGAGGAAATATACCACAAATGGGATGGCCTTAACAAACAGTTTATTCTCTCACAATTTAGAGGATTTAAGTCCAACTTCAAAGTGCAAGGCTCTAGGGGCTGGGTGAAAGTCCCTCAACCTTGAGGTCCAGCTCTGCCTCCTGCTGCTGGCCCACTAGAGCTAGAGACATTTCTTCACTCAGACAGCTGCTGGCTACTGAGGCTGAGAAGCCCAAAGTTGACCAGTAAAAAGACACAGTCCCAAAGTTACCAAACCACACAGTAGACAATTAATTTAAGTCCATTGTAAGTCCCAAGGTCAGCAGAGCATGGAAGGTTGCTGAACAATGACATGGCTACATGCAGGGTCCAAGCATGCCACAGGCTAGAGACCATTCCCAAGGCTTCTCCTTATATACAGGAAGCAGACCACATCCCAAAGGCAGCTACTCAGCTTCTTGTGGTAAATCCCACCATGGAGTTGATTGCCAGTCTCATCATGGGGAATAACTACCACCAGCTGCCCAGCCACTCAACTAGGCCTAGCCAAGTTGACACACAAACAAAAGCACCACACTATGCTAAGGCATCTGTATTTGATCTTCTTTCTGCCTAGAATGCTCTGGATCTTTGCATGACAGTTTCATTCTTACCATTTTTTGTTTCTGCTCAGAAATCAGCTCCTCAGAGAAGCCTTATATCACCATTGCTTTAAGGCAGCCCCCACCTGAGTATTCTTTGTCCTATCACCCTATTTTATTTAGTTCATATTATTTATAACTCTTTTAAATTCTTTATTGATTTAAACCAAAAACAAAAAGAAAAACCCACTGCCATCAAGTTGATTCTGACTCATAGTGAGCCCCTTTGGGTTTCCGAGATAGCAAATCTTCATGGAAGTAGATTGCCCAGTCTTCCTTCTGTGGAGTGGCTGGTGGGTTTGAACCACCAACCGTCTGGTTAGCAGTCAAATGCCTGAGGCACTACACCACCAGAGCTCCTTATTTATTAATTTACCCTTGTATGTTTTCAGTTTCTTTAGGGGGACTGGAACAGAGTGAGGAGTCAGCCACAGGGATCCAGGTGAGGGGAGGGAATCCAGGCCATGCCCCAAAATGGCAAGGCAAGAAAGCAGGGGGAAGGACAGAAAAAGGTAAGGGGGATGATGGGGACAGAGCGAGGAGTCAGCCGCAGGGATGCAGGTAAGGGAAGGCAACCCAGGCCACGCCCCAAAGCAGCAAGACAGGAAAGCAGGGGGAAGGACAGAAAAAGGTGAGGGGGACCAGGACAGAGTGAGGGGGAAACAGTAGAATCCAGGTAAGGGGAGGTTGGAGAATTTTCCAATAGCTAAGAGAGACAAACTTGTCTATTGGTTTGTCCTACTGTGGTGACGTGTTGCTGTGAGTCTTGAGACTGTGCCACTGGTGTTTCAAATTCAGTGGGGTGCACATGGTGAAGAGGTACCAGTGTGGTTTGCAGACTGAGACAGACTAGGAAGAAGGAAGAGCCCATCCACTTCTCAAAGAATTGGCCCAATGAATAGCAGAGAAACACTGTCTGACATATTACTACACAACTTTATGAATAGTCCAGAAACATTGTCCAATACAGAGGAGGAGGATGAGTCACTTAGGTTAAAAGGCTCTCAAAATAAGACTGGGAAAGAACTCCATCATCAGAGTAAAATCAACTTTACTCATACGGATAAAGTAAAGCTTTTCAGACCTCCATTTGCTGACTTGGCACCATTCAAATTGAGGAGAAACAGCTGCAAACATCTATTAATAATCGGAACATGGAATGTATGAAGTATGTGTATAGGAAAATTGGAAGTTGTCAAAAATGAAATTGAGCACATAAATATTTGATATCCTAGGCATTGTTGTTGTTGTTGTTATTTGCCGTCAAGTCGGCCCCGAGCTGAAAAGGAGCTCTGGTAGCATAGTGCCTAAGGCTAACCAGAAGGCTGGCAGTTCAAACCCACCAGCCACTCCTCAGAAGGAAGGTTGAGCAATCTACTTCCACAGTGATACTGCCTCGGCAACCCAAGGAGGGGTCGCTATGAGTCAGATCTGACTCAATGACACATAACAACAACAACAACAGTGAGCAGAAATGG
>NW_006921632.1:15508114-15510576 GCF_000298275.1 Orycteropus afer afer | reverse complement strand
TGTGCTAATTCATAAATTTGTTGTTTACAAAGATTAAGACTTTATATCAGAAAAAAACTAAAAACTATTAAACTCTGATAATTTTCTAAAGACTATTAAAAACTATTAAACTCTGATAATCTCTCAGTGCATTTTTCTCTAACCTGAAAACCATCATCTGCTATCTTAATAAAGTATTCCTTACCAAATTTTTACAGTTCACTTTGAAGCAAATGTAATACCTCAATTGTTTCATCACAAACACTTCATCTCTAATAAATAATATCTGATTCCAGCCTTTTAAAAAACATTCCACAAAATTTTTGGGGAAAAAAAGTCTGTTATTTTTGCATATCTTTGAGAGCTAAAAGTAAGAAATAGGCAGATACGTACAAGATTTTAAAATATAAATTGTAGTGAACTAATTTGGCATGTTGAATATTGCTGTGGATTTTAGAATATAGATTAGCAAGGATCTTTATCATAAACAAAATTGAGAAAGAACCGGAAACAAAACAAAACAAAACAAAAACATCACTGCCGTTGAGTCAGATCTGACTCATAGCAACCCCTCCTTAGGTTTCAGAGGCAGTATCACTACGGAAGTAGATTGCCCAATCTGCCTTCTGATGAGTGGCTGGTGGGTTTGAACTGCCAGCCTTCTGGTTAGCAGTCAAATGCCTTAGGCACTGTGCCACCAGAGTGCCTATCCAGAGAGAAGCATATGTTATTTATATATGAACATGAGTTATTGGACCTTTTTTTTCTTCTATTAAGTTTTAAAGAGACTATAAGTATCTTAACTAAATCAGGGAGGACTTTTAAGAATATTTTAGACTGGACTTGCTCCTCTCAGCAAGAAGTAGTCGTTGGAAAACCTTTAAGAAGAGAGTGATTTGAGCACTTGAAAAATCACTTTGGTGATAATGGAAATTATATATAGGAAAGGAGTAAGATGTGAGGGGATAAATTAGAAGCTTATTGCCATGGTTGAAAGATGATGATGTCTTGGCCTGGAATGAGGGCAATGGTAGATGTTAGGCAGATTCTAAAGAACCAAGCTATCTTTTCCATTTTATTTAAAGTTACTACATATTCATTTTGTTGACTTTTTGCCTTTTAATAAATCTGTAATTTATCTTGATGTTACCACAGATGATGTAACCTAAACATTTAACCTACTATTTTTGATAACTCCAAGCTATTAAGTTAAGCTATATAACCAAAGCCACCATCATAAACACTATTTTGAAAAGCACATTTTGTTTCTTTTTTCCTATCTTCTGCCACCCAGTAGTAAAAGAGGCTGGGGTACAAATAATTCTCTAAATGGAAACTTTAGATACTGGACTTGACTCCCATGTTCCCTTTTCCAGTGCCTGATTAAGTGGCAAAGTATAAAAGGCCAAGACATTAGTTGAGAACTTTAGATATAAATTCATATGTTATTAAGAGGCTATACTGACATAATTTTTGCAAATATTTTTTCTAGACATTAAAAAAAAAAAAAAACAGATTTATGCTTTTGTTGTTAGTATGTGCCATCGAGTTGGACCTGACTGATAGCAACCCCTCCTTGGGTTTCCAAGCCAGTATCACTATGGAAGTAGATTGCCCAACTTTCCTTCCAAGGAGTGGCTGTTGAGTTTGAATCGCCAGTCTTCTGGTTAGCAGTCAAGTGCGTTAGGCACTATGCTACCAGAGCTCCTTTAAGCTTTTAGTCTTGTATAAAAACTTGTATATGGAGAGGGTAATATACATGATGATCTTAGCTTTACTTTACCCTGCCTCTAATGACAGGATTCTATACAATTTAATTCTCCTGAAATCAGTAACTTTAAAAATGTCCTATGCCATTTAGGAAAACGTATTTCCATGACCAAATTAACTACTCAATTGAAATTTTGAAATAGTTTGTAACAATAGTGTTATTATTTAATACCATTCTTATGTCCTGTCTTCATAATTTAAAAAATGTTATTGGTGATTACAGTAAAGGTATCATAATCCAGGAATTCCTGTTCCAACACAATTTTGAGATAATCAAATACTTTGTTTTCCTGTATTACATTTTGAATGGTATAAATTTGACAGTTCAAGTAATGAATCTAGCCTAGGCGTATCTGGGTTGACAATAGCTTGTATTTCAAATTAACATCTAAAATATGTATTCCTTTCATTATCATTGAATCATGACCAATTATGAAAAACTTTTCCCAACTGTACTGTTATACTTAGCTCTCCTAATTTTATAACAAGCATGAAAATGGAGGAGACATTATTTGGGAGAAGGCAAATTAAAAATAATCCTCCAAGCTTTACCAAATACCAAAATAATTTTGGTTTACAAAATATAATCTCAGTCTCTGGAGTTATACTTACATATTAGAATGTGAAATTTTTTTCCTTTGGTAAAATAAAATTTACTCAAAAAATATTACAGATCTTCATAATACTTGCTCTCTGTTGTTGTTGTTGTTGTT
>NW_006921632.1:15498884-15507839 GCF_000298275.1 Orycteropus afer afer | reverse complement strand
GAAGGAAGGTTGGGCAATCCTACTTCCGTAGTGATACTGCCCTGGAAACCCAAGGAGGGGTCGCTATGAGTCAGGGCCGACTCGACGGCACATAACAACAACAACAACATATCTTAGGAATTTTGCTAAGCTGTTGGCTACAATACCAGATAAGCGCTCTTGAAGGTTTCATTTCTGGTGGATATCAGAAAAATAAAGAACTGGTAAATAAATAAATTAGTTTATATAATGAGATTTACTAAAGATTACTCATTACAACACTGTGGGGCAGTTCAACTCTGTACTGTAGGGTTACTATGAGTCCCCTTGATGACAATGGGTTTGCATTTTGGTTTTGGAATCAGGTTAGAAGAATATAATCACACTGAAGAAGTTTCAGAAAATAAGCCTGTGGTCCTAAGAGGAAATACGTGCTTTATTTTTCTGCGTTTGAGATGTCAACAGAATCCCAGTTTCACTAAATAATCTGTTTATTTCATTTTGGTTAGTATAATAATGTTACTGGATTTTAGCTGTAAGGTTCCAACCAATCTTATGATGTATCACAATACTTAACAACAATAAGCTGATAATAAGAAAGTGAATAATCTTGTGAAATGGTATATTGTATCTTATATGTATACTTTGAATTCTTAGTGAACCCAGTTTTGCATTGTTTTCTGTGAATGTTAAAATATTAATGGCATAAAAAATTTCAGAAAGATATTTCTCTGTACACTCAAATGGATTGAGAATATATTATGTTCAGAAGGAAGATCGGGCAATCTACTTCTGTAGTGATACTGCCTTGGAAACCCAAGGAGCAGTCACTATGTGTCAGATCTGCCTCGATGGGAGTGAGTTGTTTTTTGTTTTTTGTTTTTTTGTTTTTAAGAAAGAAACATTAAGATAGCTATGGTTCCTGTTAGGTGCTGTAGATTCATTTCCAACTTATAGTGACTCCATATACAAACAGTGCTCAATCCTGTGCCATTCTCACAGGTATTGCTATGTTTGAGCCCATTGTCGCAGCCAACATGTCAATCCATCTCATTGAAGGCCTTCCTCTTTTTCTCTAACTCTCATCTTTATCAAGAAGCTTTGGTGGTGCATGCTTAAAACCTTTGACTGCTAACCAAATATTAGTGGATCTAACCCACCAGCTGTTCTGAAGCAGAAAGATGAGGCAGTCTGCTTCAGCAAAGATTTACAACCTTGGAAACCCTACAGGACAGTAGGGTCACTATAAGTCATTATCAACTCAATGGCAATGGGTTTGGTTTTGGTTTTTTACTTTACAAAACCTGATGTCCTTTTCCAGAGACTGTTCTTTCCTGATAACATGCCCAAAGGAATGAGAGGAAGTTTTGTCATCCATGTGCCTAAGGAACATCCTGGCTGTACATATGTATTCCAAGACACATTTAGTCATTTTCTGGAATTTCATGGTATATTGAGTATTGTTCACCACACCATACTTTGTATGCATCACTTCTTTGGTTTTCCCAATTCATTGTCCAGATTTCATATGCATATGAGGTAATTGAAAATACCATGGCATGAGCTAGGCACACCTTAGTCTTCAAAGTGACATCTTTGCTTTTTAACACTTTAAAGAAGTCTTTCACAGATTTGTCCAATGCAATACATAGTTTGATTTCTTCTCTGCTGCTTCCATGACCCTGATTGTAGGTCCCAGTAAAATTAAATCCTTTTCAACTTCAGTCTTTCTTCTGTTTATCATGATGTGGCTTACTGGTCCAGTTGTGAGGTTTTTCACTTTGTTTATGTTGAGGCGTAATCCATACTGAAGGCTACAGTCTTAGATTTTCTTCAATAAGTGCTTCAAATCTTCTTCACTTTCAGCAAGCGAGCTTGTGTCATCTGCATATCATAGGTTGTCAATGAGTCTTCCTGCAATCTGATGCTATGTTATTCTTCATATAGTCCAGCTTTTTGGATTATTTGCTCAGCATACAGATGGAATAAATATGGTGAAAGGATATAACCCTGACACACACTTTTCCTGATTTAAATCACACAGTATCCCCTTGTTCTGTACAAGAGACTGACTCTTGGTCTATATACAGGTTCCTCATAAGCACAATAAAGTGTTCTGTAATTTTCATTCTTCACAATATTATCTATAATTTATGATCCACACAGTCTTTGCATAGTCAATAAGATACAAGTAAACATCTTTCTGGTATTCTTTGCTTTCATCCAAGATCCATCTGACATCAACACCTATATCTCTTGTTCCACATCCTCATCTGCACCTGGCTTGAATTTCTGGCAGTGGCCTTTCAATATTCTGCTGCAACCATTTTGAATTATCTTCAGCAAAATTTTACTTTGTGTTACTTTAATGATAATTGTTCAATAATTTCTGCATTCTGTTGTATCACCTTTCTTTGAAATTGTTATGAATATGGGTCTCTGCCAGTTGGTTTTCCAGGTAATTGTATTTCAAATTTCTTAGCATAGACGAGTTGCTTCCACCATGGCATTTGTATGTTGAAACATCTCAATCGGAATTCCATTCATTCTGGGAGCCTGATTTTTCACCAATGCTTTCAGTGCAGTTTGGACTTCTTTCTTCAATACCATCAGTTCTTGATCATATGCTGCCTCCTAAAGTGAGTGACCATTGACCAACGCTTTTTCAAACAGCAACTCTGTGTTTTCCTTCCATCTTCTTTTGATACTTCCTACATCATTCTATATTTTGCCCATAGAATCTTTTAATATTGCCACTTGAGGCTCGAATTGTTTTCTTCTGTTCTTTCAGCTTGATAAATGCTGAGCATGTTTTTCCCTTTTGGTTTTTTAACTCCAGTTCTTTGCACATTTCATTATAATACTTTACTTTGTCTTCTTGAGTTGCCCTTCAAAATTTTCTCTTCAATTCTGTTACTTCATCGTTTCTTCCATTCACTTTAGCTGCTCTATGTTCAAGAGTAAGTTTCAGAGTCTCTTCTGACATCCGTTTTAGTCTTTTATTTCTTTCCTATCTTTTTAATGACTTTTTTCTTTCTTCATATGTAACGTCCTTCCTGTCATTCCACAACTTGTCTGATGTTTGATCATTAGTGTTCAATGTGTCAAATCTGTGCTTGAGATGGTCTCTTAATTCGGGTTGGATATACTCAAGATCATACTTTGGATCTCATGAACTTCATTTCATTTTCTTCAGTTTTAACTTGAACTTGCATATGACCAATTGATGGTCTGTTCCACAATCAGCTCCTGGCCTTATTCCGACTAATGGATACTGAGCTTCTCTGTCATCTCTTTCCATAGATGTAGTTGATTTGATTCCTGTGTATTCCATCTTGTAAAGTCTACATGTATAGTCACCATTTATGTTGTTGAAAAAAAATATTTGTAGTGGATGTCATTGGTCTTACAGAGCTCTATCATAAGGTCTCTCTGTTAATTCTATCACCAAGACATATTTTCCAGCTACTACTCCTTCTTTATTTCCAACTTTCACGTTCCAATCACCAGGAATTATCAATGCACGTTGATTGCATTTTAATCAATTCCAGACTGCAGAAGATGGTAAAATAGCCTGTTTCTTCATTTTTGGCATTAGTGTTTGGTGAGGAAATTTGAATTATAGTCATATTAACTGGTCTTTCTTATAGGCATATGGATGTTTTCCTATTGCTGTGTGGTAGTTAAGGTTGTGTGTCAGCTTTGTTGGGCCTGGTTGAGTGGCTGAGCAGCTGGTGGTAGTTATTCCCCATGATGAGAGTGGCAATCAACTCCATGGTGGGATCAACCACAAGCAGCTGAGTAACTGCTTTAGGGTCTGCTTCCCGTATATAAGCAGCAGCCTTGGGATTGGTCTCTAGTTTATGGCATGCTTGAACCCTGCATGTAGCTGAGTCATTGTTAGCAGCCTGCCATGATCTGCTGATCTTGGGACTTTCAGTGAACTTCAATTAGTGGACTGACATGTTGTTTGGTAACATTGGGACTGTGCCTTTTTCTTGTCAACCTTGGGTCTGCCAGCCTCAGGAGCCAGCAGCTGTCTGAGTGGAGAAAGGCCTCCAGCTTCAGTGGCCCAGGAGCAGGAGGCAGAGCTGAAGCGCAAAGTTGAGGGGCTTTCACCCAGACCCTACAGCCTGGCATTTTGACCTCAGACTTAAAACCTCCAAACTGTAAGAGAATAAACTCCTGTTTGTTAAAGCCATCCCATTTGTGGTATTTTTCTGTTAGAGCAGCACAGAGGTAACCAAAACACACTGACATCATTGTACTTCAGGCTAAATCTTAAAATGTTCTTTTTCATGATGAAAGTGACACCATTGCTCTTCAATTTGTCATTCCTGACATAGTGTACCTTATATTTGTATAATTCAAAGTGGCCAGTACTAGTTCATTTCAGCTCACCAATTCTTAGGATACTGATTTTAAGGACTCCATTTAATTTTTGTGACTTACAGTTTTCCTAGATTCATACATTACACATTCCATGTTCTAGTTGTTATTGGATGTTTACAGCTGTTTCTTTTTATTTTGAGTCATGTCAAATTAGCAAATGAAGGCCCTGAAAGCTTTATTCCATCTATATCATTAAGGTTGACCCTTCTTGATGAGGCAGCTCATCCATAGTCATATTTTGATTGCCAACCTGAGGTACTCATTTTCTGGCAGTATAGCAAAGGTTATTCCACTGAAATTCATAAGGTTTTCACTGGCCAGTTTTCTTAGAAGTAGGTCGCCAGGTCCACCTTCCTAGTCTGTCTTCGTCTGGAAGCTCTGATGAAACTTGTCCACCATGAGTGACTCTGCTGTTATTTGAAGTACCAGTGGCATGGCTTTCAGCAACATGGAAGCCACCACAGTACAAATTGAGAGAGGAGTGGTGGAGGACAACTATACTTCCCTGGAAATCATTGGGTATTATTTTGTATTCTCTGCTGAAATAGAAATAATAAATACATGAATTAAAACTGTCAGCTTATCTTTAATTCATATATGTATCAACCATTAATACACAATTTCAAAATTAATTTTCCTTTGAAACTTTATAGGCACTGTTGAAATCTGTAACCTTTTTGGGAAAATATAAAGATAATTGTTCATGTTAAGAAAGGGAATTGGGTTTACATGTTCTTGCCTGGAGTTTGGCACTTATGTGCTGTAACCTAAATTTGAAAACCATTTAGTAAAAAAAAAGAGTTTGTCATTGTTAAAAATAAAACCTTGGAAATTTAATGCTATAATGAGAGGGAATATAAAACACTTAAACTGGAAAGTGATATATCAACATATTAAATTGTTCCATTTGATACTACATTAGGGACCAGCTTTAGTGATTTATGAAGAAATGTTTAGATCTCAAAGTTGTTCCCATAGTTGGGTAAGGCTAGCAGTCAAGTCTCTGGGTATATTATTCACAGTATGGAAGCAATTCAGTGAAGCAAATGACATTCCAGAGGCAGATTTTACAGACACTTTCTGCAAAATGAGCCAAATCAAGAGAATATAAATCATTTAGAACATAATCCTAGAGTATGAATTCCTCCAATCAGAAATCTTCTATGACCTTCTACTCTAGGCCTTGCATACTGACTCTCATACCATTTTTAAAAAAATGGGTTCAAAAGTAAATGGCCAGTCTTGGTTCACATGGCCATGAGAAGCAGAAAGAGGGCAGGGTGTTGTAAGTTACAGAGGACAATAAGAATCTAGGGTGTTATAGATCATAGATGACTAAGAAATATTTAAGGACGCTAGGAGCTCTGGTGGCATAGTGCCTAAGACATTTGACTGCTAACCAAAAAGCTGGCATTTCGAAGTCACTGGCCACTCCTTGGAAGGAAGATTGGGCGATCTACTTCCACACAGACACTGCCTTGGAAACCCAAGGAGGGGTCGCTATGAGTTGAATCAACTCAACAGCGGTGAGTTTGGTTTTTTGGTTTTTATAGATTACAGAGGACTTATGAATAATGAAGATGTAGTACAGAGGACACAGGAAGAGTCAGAGTGTTTGCTGTAGAGAGAGGACTGGCTCCTGAAGAACATTAGCTCATAAGAGAAACATGAGTTCAGAAGTGCCTGGAAATTTTGAATTCTGAGGAGAGCAACATCTGTGCAGATAATCTTTCTAATGCTCTGGCCTCTGTGTTTAACTCCTCTTTGTTGATAACCTTCTTCTCTGCCCTGCCTTAGCTACCCACTCATGGTCACATTTTAGATAAGGGCTCTTAAGGCAGAGGTCATAGATTTGAAAATGAATTAAAATCTAAAAGGGAGATCTGGTAGCATAGTGTCTAAGGCATTTGACTGCTAACCAGAAGGCTGGCAGTTCAAACCTACCAGCCACTCCTCAGATAATTTTCACTAATTTCTACCTGAAAGTTAGCAATTCTTCAAATATGAATATAGGGGGAAAAATCACTGTCACCAATAACAATTATAGATATTTCATATTCCAGGTGTTGAAAACTTCTTGAAATGCCATTTTCAAAACATAGTATTTATTAGATCTCCTACTAGGTGCTGCAATGTAATGAACCGATAAGCACATTATTTTAATGTATTAATACAGGCAGCCCCTGATTACGAATTTTTGACTTATAGACATTCATACTTGCACTTTAATGTTATGTAAATTTTCCCTCACTTTGAAATGATGGAACCAACCCCTACTCACAAGAAATTCTTCTTCATAATCACGTTGCCTTGCTGCACATGCAGCTTTTAAATCATTGAAAAGTCCTCAAGACTTTTCTTGCACTAAAAAACTCATTGAACCACCAGCCTTCTGGTTACCAGTCAAGTGCCTTAGGCACTATACTATCAGAGCTCCTAACTCATCATTAGATGTCAGTAAAGTATCCTATAACTTCTATCTTTGCTAAATATTTCCATCACATTCTTACTTTATCTAAAAACTTGCTTTCTACAATGACATTGCTCCTCTTGCAGTTTATTACAAAAGTGGTGGCTATCTCTCTCATATCCCTTCAACACTGGACTTGATGGAAGAGTAGATGGCCTTTTTATTCTTCTTGATAACTTCCGTAGTATTCTCATTTTCTCTTCTCCAAAAAGCCCTGATTTGTATCTCCTAATTTTAGCTTTTGATACTCATTTCCCATCCTTGTTCAAGTTTTCTGCCAAACCTGAGTCACGCCCTCATATTCCTTGAAGACTTTCAGTTTACGTCACTCACTCCAACACTACTTCTGTCATACTTTTTGGTGAATCCAATAAACCATAGATAATCCTCACATTAACCTATCCTGTCAGTTTCTTGAACTTCTTCATCTAATTTATGTGGTCTTTCCTATAGAACCTTAACCCTTATTGTTTCCATTTTTATAATGTCACGTCTCCTAGACTCTGACCACTAGCTTCCATCTTTGGTCTCATTCCTCCTAGTGTTTAGACTGTTACATTTTTGATGACCAGAAACCACAAGGCTTACCACCTCTTCTATGTCACTTACCTTCCAGATACCCTCACGATATCCATGCCCAGCTTGAATTTCTTGGTCACAAATTATAATTACTCCTCTCTCACCTTAGAATCCTTCTGCTTCTCTTACTTCATCATTATCACTTGGCTATAAAAGCATAAAATAAATCAACTATCCATTTACTCTCTGCCTACAATCTTATAACTAAGATAGCTAGAGAAAAATACTCAACACAGAGCCTGGTTTCACCTTGCACTCATGATCACTAACCTCAAGTGGACCCATAGTGCTGCTCGGCAATTCCACTATATTTTCCTAGTATGTTTTCCCCTGTCTTTCCTTAAATTTCCAACACATCTTTTCCATTTTCTGTCTTTAATCAATGACCTTCTTTCCTATCTCCCTGAGAAGATAAAAGGAATCAGAAGCATCCAACTATCCCTATCTTCTAATCTGTATATATATGTTCCCATGTGTCCTGCCTTCCCTCCTGATGACTTGACTGAGCTCTGTTTTCTTATCTATGGAAAACTCTTTCACATGTGAGCCAGATTACAGCATGGTTTGTTAATTCAAGATTATTATTTTGACCATTATTGCCTCTCTTCTACATCATAATTTTCCTTCTATTTGATCTTTCTCATCACCACACATACATTTTGCAATAGTTCTTATTTTTAAGTAAAAACAAAACAGACTTCCAGTAAGATGGAGAAATAGGCAGACAAGCAACACAGATCTCTTCAACAAAGAAAAGAAAAAACAATTGACAGAAATACAGAAGATAATCCTGGAGCCCTGAGCTTTGAAAGGAACTATACAGCAGTGGATTAGGCACCAACTAGTGGAAACACCTGAATGAAAACATTGAGTACAGAGATGGTTGGCACTGCAGACTCTCAGCTACTCTTACGAGACCAACAGCCTGAATATTTCCAAGTAGTGTTGGGACTGAGAATTGACCTAAAGGTCAGTCCCAGTCACCAAGGGCTGCAGGGACAACTTCTCTGGTGGCAGCCATTTTGAATGTTTACAAGCGGTGGGCATTTTGGATATTTAAAGTGGTAGCATTATCATTCGGATTCCAGGGACCTAAGAACAGGCTCTGTTTTCCAGGGTTGGCAAAGACATACAAGAGGCTGACAACAGGAAAGGAGACAGGTGGTGAGTGAATAAGTGCTACCAAATAGTGAATAGATGAACACAGCACAGTACTCTGCCTGTATAGATAACATACAAACAAAACAAAGAAAACAAAAATTGTGGGCAAGTCACTCCCAATATATATAATCACCAATTAAATATAAACACAAAAACGTCACAATGCCTCGGAGATAACAGAGCATCACAATCCACACAAAGAAGCAAGAGAAACAAGGGACCAGGATACAGACCCAAAACACATCCCTGAGCATACAGCATTGGAACTCTATGATAAGGAATTCAAAAGAATTATATTTAGGTATCTTCAAAGGATTGAGAGACAGACCAAGGAAAACACAGACAAAACCCAACAAGAATTTTGGAAGAAAATA
>NW_006921632.1:15478589-15498425 GCF_000298275.1 Orycteropus afer afer | reverse complement strand
ATGATGACAGATGAGAATATATCCATTCAGGAAGTCTGATGAATCCCAAACAGGATAGACCCCAAAAGAAAAACACCAAGATATATCATCATCAAACTCACCAAAACCAAAGACAAAGAAAAAATCATGAGAGCAGCATGGGAAAAACGAAAAGTTACCTACAAGGGGCAACCAATAAGACTAAGCTCGGATTTCTCGACAGAAACCATGCAGGTGAGGAGACAGTGGGATGGTATATACAAAACACTGAAAGAGATAAATTTCCAACCAAGAATTATGTACCCAGCAATATTGTCCCTCAAATATGATAGTGAAATTAGGACATTTCCAGATAAGCAGAAATTAAGGGAATTTGTTAAAACCAGACCAACCTTACAAGAGATGCTAAAGGGAGCCGTTTAGACAGAGAAGCAACAACAGCCAACAACAACTGATATTAACACACATGCTGATATAACCCAGAAATCAACTCAGCTATGGAAGTATCCAAAGTAAATAAACCTACAAGATTGTAGACAGGGAACCAGAGACACCAACCGACAAATGAGGACAACTACAAACCAAAAAGAGGGAAAAAAATCTGTGTTGTTACAGAACTTGTAGATGGTAGGGAAGTCAAGACAACAACAAGATAGAATGGACTGTTCTAAACTTGGGAAGAAAACTATAAATCACAGGGTAGCCTCAAAGAAAAAAGATAAACCTTCACATCAAAATAAAAAAGAGGTCCAGCATAAATACCCAGCAAATACTAAAACAATAGCAATGAAGAAAGTGTTAACATGATTCATAAACAAAACAAACTCAGCATAGAAAATTATATGGAACAAAGAAATTGACACAATGAAAAAGCACATGACAAAAATGACAGCAACAAATTCATATTTGCTGATAATTACATATCTGGCAAGGGAATTATCTCTAAGATTGATGGAAAACTCCAACATCTCAACAGCAAAGGAATTAACAATCCAATTGAAAACTGGGCAGAAGACATGAATAGACACTTCACCAAGGAGGATACTCAGGTGGTCAGCTAATACATGAAAAGATGCTCACAATCATTGCTCATCAGAGAGATGTAAATCAAAACAACAATGAGATATACCATCTCACCCCAGCACTGATGACAAGGTTCAATGAGACAGAAAATAACAAATGCTGGTGGGGATGTGGAGAGATTGGGACTCTCATACACTGCTTGTGTGACCGTGAAGTGACACAACCACTGTGGAAAGCAAGATGGCAATTCCTTAGAAAGTTGGAATTGGAGATACTATTTGACCCAGCAATCCCATCACTAGGTATATATCCTAAAGAGGTGAGAGCCAGGATAGGAACAGACACATGCACGCTCATGTTCATCACAGCACTATTTACAATAGCAAAAAGATGAAAACAACCTATGTGCCCATCAGCAGAAGAGTGGATGACCAAGCTATGGTAAATACACATACTGGAATGCTGTGCAGCACTAAAGAATAATATAGAGTCTGTAAAACACTGCACAATTTGGATGAACTTGGAGGACATTATGCTGAATTAAATAAGTCAATCACAGAAAGACAAATATAGCATTAGTTCGTTGTTGTGGAGGGTCAAAGAAAGGTTTATATATGGAGGGAAACTTTCCTTGTTGGTTGCCAGGTGTGAGAGGGGAGAGGAGAGAACACTGCAAAAAAAAAAAAAAAAAAAAAAAAAAATGCATTGACCCATGTCGCTTAAAAAAAAAAAAAACGCTCCCTGTAGCTAATACATCTGCTAATCCTCTGTTTTTCTCCAGAGCAAAACTCAGCAAATCATTTGTTCATCATTAATACTTCTATTTTTTCCTTATCAAATTGTCTTTTGAATTCCTTCCTATCAGAATTTTATCCCAACACTACCAAAATAGTTCTTGTCACAGTGACCAGCAAGCTCTGTTTTTCAAATCTAGCATCCACCTCTCTCCTTACTTGAGCTCTTAGCAGCATTGAAACAGTTGATCACTTTTTCCTTCTTGAAAAACAGCTGGTGGCATTCTAGATACCAGTATGTCTTAATTTTTCTCCTTCCTCAAAAGCTGCTTTTTTAAGTCTCTATTACTGGTTTCTCATCCCTCTAACCTTTGAACTCTAAAATGCCCAAGACTCAGCATTTCAGTAAATGTTTTCTTCTTAGTCCCTATGTAATCTCATGCATTCATAAACTTTAAATGCCATTTATATGCTGACAACTCTCAAAGTTATATTTTTGGTGGTCTATCTAGCCACCTAATTGCTATCTCCACTTGAATGTCTAAAATTAAACTTATTATTTTTGCCTTTATTAGTTTTTTCTACAGTTTACCCATTTCAAATTATTTCCAATCTTTCCTGAGGTAATCTTTGACTTCTTTTTTGCTCCTATACACCATATCCATTTCATCAAGAAATCCTATTGGGTTCGCTATTAAAATATATCAAGACACGATCACCTCTACTGCCACCATCATAGGTCAGCTATCATTCTCTCTTGGTCTGGATTATTGCTGTAGTCACATTCCTGCTCTCTCTGGTTTTGTGCTTGGCATCCTGCAACTCATTCTGAAAAGAGTGATGGTCAGAATCATCCTGTTAAAATATGTTTGCTCTTATCATTTCTCTGTATAAAACTTTCAGTGATTCTCATTTGCTCAAAATAGAACACAGTCATACTCATATATGTATTTTGGCTAATCTCTATCAACCATGGTTTTTACCAATAACTCCCCAGTTCATGAGATAGAAACCTGTTTCTGAGGATTTTTGTTTTGTACCAATAGTCTAAAAATCTGACTTCTCTAATCAAGATGCCTAGGGAGCTCTGGTAGCGTAGTCCCTAAGGCACTTGACTGCTAACCAGAAGGCTGGTGGTTCAAACCCACCAGCCACTCTTCAGAAGGAAGATGGGGCAATCTACTTCCATAGTGATACTGCCTCAGAAACTCAAGGAGGGGTCACTATGAGTTGGGTCTGACTCAATGGCACATAACAACAACAACAACAATCAAGATGCCTATAATATTCTTATATATTTGGTGATATTATGATTGTTTATAATGCTTGTTTATTTTACACATATGCATTCTATTCTGCATGTGTAGCATGTGAATAATAATATGTGAGCAATAAATGATGAATAAGTTATTGCTCATTATTATTCTGAGTAATACATGCATAAATTAAAACCTTTTTTCATATACATTAAATTTTTGCTACCCAGTTCCAACCAAAAGCATGATTGCAAAAGATAATATTCTATATTGGTGTTTCCTAATTTTTTTTTTTAATGATTGCCTCCATAAGGATTATTTTAGGCATTTTTTTTTCCCTAAAAAATTTCTTCTGGAAATACACCAACCATTGTAATATCTGAGCTTTTTTTCACCCCAAAAGAACATATTTGCACCTCTTTGAGAGCCATATTGCTTCCATTGAGAAAGCATACTCTATGATTATGCCTCAGTCCATCCATTCCCCAGAAATAAATCAAATTTATGAATTGATCAGCCCAAAGTTTCAGTGAGCTGTGTGTTTTAGAAACACATTGTTCTGTGCCCTTATGCAATTAACTTTTATTGAGTTGTGCTTTTCATGATGGTATTGGCTTACACGGAGCAACATTTTATTCATACACACACACACACACACACTTACACATAAAACAATTCTACAGAACTCACTACCATATTAGTCTAGGGTTGTGGAAGATACATTTTACTTAGCATAATTTTCTCCTTTTAAGGAACCATGGTAGAAAATTATCTTAAATAGAGCTGAGCATAGAAAAGCTAACATTCTGGGCCAGGTCAATAAAAAAATATGTATTTGTATTTAATAAAAACAATTTAATATTTAATATTAAGTGAATGTCCTTAACAATTTTGTATAATATTTACATAATGGATAGGATGAAGTCTTATTAGAAGAAGGATGTGAAGGAGGACCACTTGTGTCTAAATGCTAGAGTGAGTCATCTTAGCCTTACATTGCAAACCTCAACAATCATTCTCTCCTCACATACAAAGTCACAAGAGAAAAAAACCAGAAAACCCTGCAGTTAAATAAATCCACCCTCCTTTCTAGGTCATTTTTAATATTTCATTGGATCATATTTAATAAGAACCTTACCCTCAACACACACTCTCTAAATAGGTTATCAATGCCTTCCTTCAATACAGTACTCTCCTTTAAAAGAACTCAGGTACTCATATTTTATTAATTTGTTGCATTTCTAGTTCTATAATAAAACTCAAAAAAACTCACTGCTGACGAGTGGATTCGATTCATAGCGACCCCTCCTTGAATTTCCGAGGCAGTATCACTACGAAAGTATGTTGTCCAGTCTTCCTTCCGAGGAGTGGCTAGTGGGTTTGAACCACCAGCCTTCTGGTTAACAGTCAAAAGTCTTAGACACCTATTATAAATTATTATCCCAAGTACCTCCTAAACTGAACTGTCCTTGAACCTGCTTGTCAGTTCTCAGGACCAGCAACAGACTGGTTTTTCCTGGGCACAGTATTGATCTGTTTATTTGTGCATCTCCTGGCTGGCAACTCAGAGCCAAATTTGCAACATGCTTCTGACAAACTATATATAACATCATACATTTTAATAAAAATATGCTAAGATATGTAAAATGTGTTTTAATAGTACCTGGAACTGCATAAACCCGTAAAAAATAGTAATGAATGATATTGGTAGTAGCAGAACAGTAGTTGATAGTTTTGCTATTTTGCTATCTTTATCTCTTAGCTTGATCTTACTTTTCCTAACTTTATTTTCCTTTTCCTCAATTTTCTTCTTTTTTTTGCCATATTTTATATATTTTTGTAAACTATCTGAAAGCCTTCTTAGAGTGAGGAAGCATGTAATCAATAAGTACATATTTATATTCTATTCTCCAAAGAAGCTAGCAATGCAATATTTTTTTTTTCCAATTAAGCTATCAAAAGAATCTTATCTAAACAAATGATGATATATTAAAATGTCTTATAGACTTAGATAATAAATGTCTTAAACATATATTAACACTCAAGAAATATAAACCAAAAATCAAACCCACTGTCATTGATTCGACTGGCTCATAGTGACCCTATAGGACATACTACAGCTGCTCTATAGGGTTTCCAAGGTTGTAAATCTTTAAGGAAGCAGACTGAGTAATCTTTCTGTTGCAGAACAGCTGGTGGGTTCCAACCACCAACCTTGTGGTTAGCAATCAAATGCCTTAACCACTGTGCTACCACAGCTCCTTCAAGAAGTGTAAGACATACTTCAGATTACCAGTATATGCTTTATGACTAAAATATAATCTAAAAAGAATTTATATAATAATATTTAAAATTATAAAGCATATATTCTCACATTTAAGAAACAATAAAATCTAAAGAGAAAATGTTAAAATTGGGAAAAATTAATTTAAAAATGCTTATATTTACCATCTTAATTTTCATTGCAAATGGAGAATGGGCACACATGATTCTAAGATTACAGAGATAATGCAATCCAAGAAGAAACATAAAGCAAATCAAATTAATAGAGAAAGACTGGAAGTAGAAAAAAATGATGCCACTATATTTGAAAAATATAGCCCTCACAATTTATATGTTTTCCAAGTATCTGAAGTGATTTAGTAACATTATATATTCTGATGCCTTTGATAAAGGCTTGGTTTTTGAAAGTGAAATGACATCCTTTCTTTTTTGCACCAAAAAAAAAAAAAAAAAAAAAAAAAAAAACCCAAACTCAATGCTATCAAGTGGATTCCAACTCACAGCAACCCACATTGAGTTTCTGAGACTGTAAATCTTTATAAAGTAGATCATCCATCTTCCTTCCATAGAATGACTGGTGGGTTTGAACTGTTGACCTTCAGGTTAGTAGTCAAATGCCTTATCCACTACACCACTAGAGCTCCTTATATAGTCACTATAAATGTCTGCCCAAACCTCTGAAATATATAAGTATGTTGTCATATAAAACCCAAAATGTATTTGATATAGAGGATAAAGTAGTACACAGATTACATTTATTTAGCTTTTAACCCTTTTGTGTTTTAGTAAGTATTTGTATTTTTCTTCCAGTAATAAGATTTGATCCTTTAAAAGAATATTCATTACTGGGAACCTTGATTCTTTTTCTATTTTGTTAATTACTTTACCTTTTTTCCACTATTCTGATTAGTTAATATATCTTTTGCTACTTCTCTGAAGCAACAATTTTACTTATTTATTTATTTTGATTTTTTTTCCTTAGGATTGGCAAACTGTCTTTACCAAAAACTTCTAACTGATCTGTAATATCTGCAAGATAATTAAAGTATATTTAAATATTGCTGCAATAAAAATAATGTTATATTTGCTCAGTTATTTCAGTAGACCTTTGAGTTAGGTTAATAAAATAGAAGAAGCATTTAACTTACAGTATTCTTTGATTTTTTTTTATCCTTTTTCATTCAATTTTCACATATTATTATATCATTGATGTAAGAGCTCCAGTAAATCTATTGTCATCTTATTTTCTTATGCTTAAAGAATATTTTCCGTAAAAACTATTAACTGTATTCAGAAGAATTTTAAAAGCAATTATCATTAGTTCATATCAGAGAAAAGAAATACAAAAGCAAAATTATTCTATATATGAACCATATAAACTAACTCTCTTTGTTTTTAAATCTCTTCTTCCTTGAGGAAGATTTATTTCGCTAAATTTGAGATTAATTAAATTAATAATAAATTTGGGGAATTACAGCATTGGTATTGGGAGAAAAATATAAGGCATAAATGTTATAGGAAATATTAAACTTGGTATAGCAAGTATTTCCAAGGATGTATTTGATTGTAAGCAGCTCCCTATAATTAACTAGGAATTGTGGCCAATTATTAATATCCTAGTTTATGTATAAAAATATTTATTTTTGTAACAAAAGAAGTTCAGGGCAAGCTTAACTGGACAAAAGATGGGGCATTACAGTGAGAATATGCTCAGAGAGAGTCACTGCTGTCACACACACCACACTCACTGCTGTGGAGTTGGACCTGACTCATAGCGACCCCTCCTCGGGCTTCCGAAATATCACTGTGGAAGTAGGTTGCTCAACCTTCCTTCTGAGGAGTAGCTGGTGGATTTGAACCGTGAGCCTTCTGGTTAGCAGTCAAAAGCCTTAGGCACTATGCCACCTACTCTAAAATACCATATTTCTGTTATTTAATATATTTTTTTTAAATACAGATATCCTGTGTGGTCAATGAACTGTGAGAGAGATAACCAACATGTCCTTTATGACTTATACTCAACCATATTTATTAAAATAACATGGAATATTGCAAGTTTTAAAATTAAAGATTAGACACTATTCCAAGTAGCAAACATTTCTAAAAGCTTGCAAAAACTTGTTTAAATTATTAAAGAACAAAGATGTCACTTGAAGGATAAGATGCACCTAATCCAAGTTATGGTATTTTCAATTACCTTGTATGCATGTGAGAGCTGGACAGTAAGTAAGGAAGAGTGGAGAAGAATTGATGCATTTGAATTGTGGCGTTGGCAAAGAATACTGAAAATACTTTGGACCGCCGGAAGGACAAACAAATGTATCATAGAAGAAGTGCAGCTAAAATGCTCATTAGAAGTGAGAATGGATAGACTTCATCTCACATAATTTTCATATTGTCAGAAGGGGCCAGTCCCTGGAGAAGGATATCATGCTTGGTAAAGTAGTGGGTCAGCGAAAAAGGGGAAAACCCCCAATGAGATGGGTTGGCACAGTGGCTGGAGCAATGGGCCCCAGCACAGCAATGATTGTGAGGATGGCTCAGGGCAGGGCAGGCTTTTCCTCTGTTGTGCAGGCGGTCGCTGTGAATAAATGTTGACTCCACACACCAAACGAAACAACAAGAAATATTTCTGTTGTGGATATTTCGCTAGGTCAATAAATTCTCTGACATCTGAACAGTTGTGTTTGAAATATAATCTGACATAATATGTTTTTATTTTCTCTTAAATTTATGTTAAAGGACATGACAAAATGTGTCCTTAGATTTTTAAAGACTTTTTAAGTTTTGAAAGTGTTCAATGAATTAATGAAATGAAGATTAATATCCCTTACAGGATTACTATAACGTTACATTAAATTAGACTATTATAAAGCAATGGCTTAGAGTAAGAGTTTAGTTCTCTTTGAATATCAAAGATTATTTTTATTGGCTTTTCTTTTTTTTTTCCATAAAACATTTGCCAGTAAATATTTTGTTATTATCACCATAGAAGGGTATTCTAAATATGCTGTTGTTATTGTTGTTGGGTACCATCAATTTGGCTCTGACTCATAGTGACTCTATGTACAACAGAACAAAACACTGCCTAGTGCTGCCCCATCCTCACAATCCTGGCTATGCTTGTTCCTATTATTATAGCCACTGTAGCAATCAATCTCAGTGATAGTCTCTCCCTTTTTCACTGGCCTTCTACTTTACCAAGCATGATATCCTTCTCCAGGAAATGGTCTCTTCTGACAACCTGACCAAAGTGGGTGATATGAAGTCTGGCCATTCTTGCTTCCAAAAAGTGTTCCAGCTGCACTTCTTCCAAGACAGATTTGTTCATTCTTCTGACAGTTGACAGCATTTTCGATATTCTTTGCCAACACCATAATCCAAAGACATCAACTCTTCTTCGGTCTTCCTTATTCATTATTTGGCTTTCATATGCATATGAGACAACTGAAAATACCAAGGCTTGGGTCAGGCACATTTTAGTCTTCAAAGAGAAATCTTTGTTCATTAACACTTTAAAAAGGTCTTTTGCAGCAGATTTTCCCCAGTGCAATATGACATCTGATTTCTCAACTGCTGCTTCCATGGTTGTTGACTACAGATCCAAAATGAAATCTCTGACAACTTTAATCTTTCCTTGGTGTATCATGATGTTGCTTATTCATCAAGTTGTGAAGGATTTTTGTTTTCTTTGTGATGAGGTGTGATCCATACTGAAGACTGTAGTCTTTGATCTTCATCAGTAAGTGCTTCAAGTTGTCTTCACCTTCAGCAACCAAGGTGGTGTCATCTGCATATATCAGGCTTTTAATGAATCTTCCTTCAATCCTGATGCCACATTCTTCTTCATATAGTTCAGCTTTTTGGATTATTTGCTCAGCATGCAGACTGAATAAGTATGGCAAAAAATACAACCCTGAGGTACACCCTTCCTGATTTTAAACCAGGCAGTATTCCCTTGTTCTGTTCGAATGACAGCCTGCTGGTCTATGTTAAGGAATTCCCATTCTTCTCAAGGTTATCCATAATTTGTTATGATCCACACAATCAAATACTTTTGCATGTCAATAAAACATAAGTAAACAGCTTTCTGGTATACTTGGCTTTCAGCCAACATCCATCTGCTATCAACGATGATATTTTTTGTTGCACATCCTCTTCTGAATTCAGCTTGCATTTCTGGAAGTGTCCTGTAATATACTGCTACAACCATTTTTGCATTATCTTCAGGAAGGTTTTACTTGTGTGTGATATTAATGATATTGTTTGATAATCTCCACATTCTGTTGGATCACCTTTCTTTGGAATGGGCACAAGTGTGGATATCTTCTAGGCAGTTGGCCAGGTAGCTGTCTTTTAAATCTCTTGGCAGAAACGAGTAAAAGCCTTCAGTGCTGCATCAATTTGTTGAAACATACCCAGTGGGTATTCTGTCAATTCCTGGAACCTTGTTTTTCACAAATTGCTTCAATGCAGCTTCGACTTCTGCCTTCAATGCTATTGGTTCTTGATCATATGCCACCCCCTGAAATTGTTGGACATTGACCAATTCTTTTTGGTACAGTGACTCTGTGTATTCCTTCCATCTTCTTTTGATGCTTCCCATATCAGTCAATATTTTCTCCGTAGAATCCTTCAATATTACAACTTGAGGGTTGAAGTTTTTCTTCTTCTCAGTTCTTTCAGCTTGAGAAATGTTGAGTGTGCTTTTCCCTTTTGGTTTTCTAACTCCAGGTTTTTGCACATTTCATTATAATACTTCACTTTGTCTTCTTGAGCCACCCTTTGAAATCTTCTATTCAGTTCTTTTATTGAAACATTTCTTCCATTTGCTTTAGCTACTCTCCATACAAAAAGAAGTTTCAGAGTTTCTTCTGACATTTATTTTGGTCTTTTCTATCTTTCCTGTCTTTCTAATGACTTTTTGCTTTCTTCGTGTATGATGTTCTTGATGTTATCCCACAAATCATCTCATCTTCAGTCATTGATGTTCAGTGTTTCAAACCTGTTCTTCAGATGACCTCTAAATTCAGGTGGTATATAATAAAGGTCATATTTTGGCTTTCATGGACTTATTTTATTTTCTTTACCTTCAACTTGAACTTGCAGATGAGCAATTGATGATCCACAGTCAGCTCCTGGCCTTGTTCTGACTGATGGTATTGAGCGTCTCCACTGGCTCTTTCCACAGATCTAGTCAATTTGATTTCTGTGGATTTTAGCTGGTGAGGCCCATATGTATAGCCTCCAATTATGTTGTTGAAAAAAGGTACTTGGAATGAATAAGTCTTAGTCTTGCAAAACTATCACGTTATCTCCAGTGTTATTTCTATCACCAAGGCCATATTTTCCAACTACCGGTGATTCTTTGTTTCCATCTTTCACATTGCAATCATAAGGAATTATCAATACATCTCGATTGCATATTTGAACAGCATTAAACTGCAGAAGTTGGTAAAAATCTTCAGTTTCTTTATATTTGGCTTTAGCAGTTGGTACATAAATTTGAATAGCAGTATTAACTGGTCTTCCTTGTAGGTGTATCAATATTATCCTATCACTGACAGCATTGTACTTCAGGATAAATCTCAAGATGTTCTTTTTGACAATGAATGCAATGCGACTCCTATTCAATTTGTCATTCCTGGAATAGTAGATCATAGGATTGTCTGATTCAAAATGGCCAATACCAGTCCATTTATGTATATAGGAGCTCTAGTGGTGAAGTGCCTAAGCTATTTGACTGCTAACCAGAAGGCTAGCAGTTGAAACCCACCAGCCTCTCCTCAGAAGGAAGATTGGGCAATCTACTTCCACAGTGATACCTCCTCAGAAACCTAAGGAGGGGCCTCTATGAGTTGGATCTGACTCTACGGCAGTGAGTGATATACTGTCCTATTTCTTTCTTAGCTCATGTCCCTCCTCCTTCAGGAAATTCCATTTTTGTCACCACCTATAGCTGTTCCTCCTTCTTGCTCCCCTGATGCCTTAGACATTGCATGTTCAATAGAACATACCACAGGTAGTATAGCGTAGTTTACTTGTCACTAAATTGTATGTCGTGGGGAAAAAGAGACTATATCCATACCTAGTACTAAGCACAGTGCTAAGAGTTCTCATTAAATGTAAATTTAATTAATGAAGGAATGTTTGACACTTTAGTTTTATTCCTTTCAATTAACTTTACAGGAGCTATCTTTAAAACAAAACAAAAAAAGAATTAATCAGAATCACAAATTTTAGCCACATTCAGATATTTACTGTCTAGTTAGCTGAAACAACCAACAACTCAATCTACAAGTTGAATGATGTCATCGTACCTTTCTCACCAGTGACCCCTCACTCTTCCCTCTCAGCTTCCCACTCAGGAGTGTTATAGTCTAGGACATGCCCTCATTTTGAAAGAAGCATTGGCCTTACCTCAGTACCTGGGCCCCTTTTCAAGTGTGAGCAAACTTACAAATCCAAAGTGGTCAAGTTATTGTCAGAATAGCCCCAACTTCTTGTCCTGAATGGCATCCAAAGTCCTCTGTGTCACCTTGCAAATGTCCTTTAGTTTGGGCCTGACCAGGAACCATTTCCTTCCTGAATCCAGTAAAAAATTTCTTGGAATTGGAACCTGCAGGAACCACAGAAGAATGGCAGTTATTTTATTACTTTTTCTTTTTCTCTTTTTGACAAATGGAGCAGGCTAGAAAAGAATTTCCTAGTAATAATAAAAATAGAAAAAGCCACCATCTATAGAAATATTTATAACATGTTATATGTTAATAGCAATGCACTATATATTTAAGACCGAAGAAGAGTTGATGCTTTTGAGTTGTGGTGCTGGCGAAGAATGCTGAAAGTACCATGGACTGCTAAAAGAACTAACAGATCTGTCCTGGAGGAAGTGCAGCCAGAATGCTCCTTGGAAGCAAGAATGGCCAGACTTCGTCTCACCTATTTTGGTCATGTTGGAAGAAGGGACCATTCCCTGGAGAAGGATGTCATGCTTGGTAGGGTGGAGGGTCGATGAAAGAGGGGGAGGCCTTCAACGAGATGGATTGATACGGTGGCTGCAATGATGGGCTCAAGTATAGCAAGGATTGTGGGGCTGGCGCGGGATCGGGCAGTGTTTTGTTCTGCTGTGCATGGGGTTGCTATGAGTCGGAAACGACTCGATGGCACTTAACAACAACAACAACAAAATATATTTTTTTATTTTTTTGATAGTGCAGTGAGGCAAATGTTACTTTATAGATGAAGTAAGTAAGGATCAGAAAGTTTAAGTAATCTTCCCAAAGTCACATAGCTGGTGAGATGAGGAGGCAAGACACAAACAATTTAGTTCTAACATTGAAGCATATGTGCTTAATCTTTATACTATACACAGATGAGATTCATTATGTATGGCAACTTTCAACAAGAGCCTGCTCATACCAGGACATGACATGGCACAATAGTGGAACATGAAGACATCAAGAAAGCCCAAGTCATTCCCTAAGTAGTAACTGCCATTAAAACAAACAAACAAGCAAACTCATTGCTGTCAAGTCGATTGCCACTCATAGTGACCCCTCCTTGGGTTTCCAAGGCAGTATCTCTGGGGAAATAGATTGCCCAACCATCCTTCCAAGGAGTGACTGGTGGGTTTGCCATTAGACCAGAAAAACTAGATGGTATCTGGCTGCCATTACTGAACATTTTGATCAAAAATTCTATAGAGGAATCCTGATCAACAGTGAAAAAGTAAAGAACAGAATTTCATATTCTCATGGACTCTAGACATTCTGCAGCTATGAAGTCCGGATGAACCCCTGAAACTATTGCCCTGAGATAATCTTTAAATCTTAAACCAAAAGTATCTCCTGAAGTATTCTTAAAACCAAACGATAGTTTAGCTTAACTAGTAAAAAATGTCTGCCTTGAGCATTACGTTCTTTTAAGATCTTCCAAAAAAGAAAACAAACTCACTGCTGTCGAGTCAGATCCAACTCATAGTGACCCCTCCTTGGGTTTCTGAGGCGGTATCACTATGGAAGTAGATTGCCCAATCTTCCTTCTGAGGAGCAGCTGGTGAGTTTGAACCACCAGCCTTCTGGTTAGCAGTCAGATGCCTTAGGCACTATTCCACCAGAGCTATATAGTTAGTCTCTTATATGGGCTCAAATTGACAACAGCAACTCAAAACATAAGGTAGGACTTTTAGGGAGCAATGAGCTTATGTTAATAGTGGAGGACCAACTCAGAAAAGGAGTGTGAGAATGGCTGCACAATTCCAAGAACACAACCAGTGTCACTGAATTGTACGTGTAGATACTGTTAAAATGGTGTATGCTTTGCTGTGTATAGTCTCAATGATAACAAAATAATTTAAAAAAGAGAGAGAGAAAGATGAGGAGGTTCTGAATTACAAAGGTGAAGACAGGAGGGATAGATAGGAGCAGAAAGATTCTAGAGCCATACTGGAGGCTGAATCAATAGGGCTTGGTGACCAAATTGATATATTGGAGACGAGGGAGACAAAGATTTTGAAAATGACTCTAATATTCTCTTATAAATACATTAGTGTGAAGGGAGTTCATTAACTGGTCTCAGTCATTCAAGAAGAACAAATTTTAAAGAATGATGATGACAAGGGAAATTTTGCTAAGGGAGGGATAAGTGATCATATGATGACCTCTGAAGTATTCCAGCCAGGACAAGCCAAATTAGGTAAATGTGAGACATGGCAGTCAAGGTAAGGCATACTATGTAAAAAACAAATCATTGGTCTCAATCTTCTCTCTAGATCTTATAATATTTCTCTCAATACCTAGAATAGCAATTATGAGGTACCACAAACATATTAGTGTGTTGTTATCAGCTAACATTTAAAAGTCATTTCCATGTAATATATACTTTCAAGAGTATAAAAGTATAAAACTCAAATCTTGGGGAGAAAAAAGGAAGTAATGACTCCAAAAATTTTATAGTGGAATGATCAAAAGAAGACTGGTTCTACTGGTAAAAATACTTATGTTGAAAGAAGGATTCCAATTCCCATTTACTGTGTGGAAATTTGATGTGTTCAATATAAATAAAATGGTTTCTCAAAGAATTTCCCAGAATTCTTGGTGGTTAGCAAGGAATAACTACTCTGTTGATTTTATAAATAAACTTCTTGCAGAAGCAATGAAAACTAATCTTTTTTTTTTTTTTCCCACTTTGTTTGAATCTAAAATGAACTTGAAAAGAATTTCAAATTTCAGAGTTTAGTATCGTGGAAATATGACTAAGAATGAAATTTCTAGGAAGAAAGAGAATTCTAAAGAATCTATAGACAGATTAAAGGAACTTCTATGTAGATACAATCCCAAGTGATTGAAATTATTTTGTATCTTTAGATAAGAAGCTGAACAAGCACAATATGCTTTAGACTAATCATTGTTAATATCCAGCTAGTTCTTTCTTACACATTTCACATAGTTGTTGAAACTGCTGAGAACTTGTTCTTCCTGGGGAAGCACAAAGGGAAGATACAGCTGGTGACAAGTGTCACAGTAGTTGCTGGGATTCAGTGAATTTGGGCAGTTTCTTTTAAAAACTTTGTGTGGAAAAACAGAGAGGCCCAATTAATCTTTGATGATAGATAACACTAAATTCTGTAGTAAGGCCCTGATGTCTGACGAACAATTCAGCCCTGAGTCTTATTAGGAAGGAAAAATCTTAAATATTGGAATACTGCCTTAAGCAGGTGAGTCATACATTTGTCATACTCCTAAAGCCAAACATGAGTCAGGAAAGATTAAATGGGACTTTTGCCCCACTTTTATGCTGGGAAAGCTTCCAAAGTCTTTGTGTCTCTGAGTCATCACAAGATACCAAGAGAGGAATAGTATACTTGACTGGCATGGTTGTGGAGGCATACAATTGTAAAATTCTGGTGATAATTTCAACTCACTACATGAAGGAAGGGTGGTTACTAAATCTCATGCAATTATTATCATAAGGCAACCTTGGGATAGAGAAAATAGCACTGAGGTTGGAATCAGGTTTGAGTTCAACTCACAAATTTGCCTTGTACTAAGTGTGTAAATCTAAGTCTTAGATTTCTAGCTGTAAAAAGGCATAATGATACATACTTCAAGTAGATATTATAAGAATTAAAGAAAATAACATGTCTCAAAGTGCCATGGACAGAGCGGACAATTGATAAATGATAAAAATAAAAACAATCTATTCAATAGATATTTATTAATTATGTGTTATTGGCCAGATTGTCCAAAAAATGTATGAATAAATGAAGAAATTTTTAAGAAATCTAAATCTTCCTTTTAGTGTTATCATATTTTTATGTCCTGGATATTAAAATTTTGGTGTTTTACCCATTGTTAAGGGAAGGTTTTATTTCACAAAGAACATCAGAGGTAAAATTAAAATTTGGAATAAGTCTGCATCTATACTTTGATAAAACCAGATATGTGAAATGAGACTCTTCCTACGGGGACAAACCACTTGAATGACTGATGCTAATTAAAATTCTACTAAAGAGTCATATACAATAAAATGTGACTTCTACTTTGGGGCTCAGGGTACTGGCTGACAGAAGCTTTTCTGTGTTGTCTCCATAGCTTCCATTATCCTGAAGTGCATACTGTTCAAAACAAACTCAGTAGGCAACATACTTGTCTTTTACAAGATCTTTGGAAGTTTACCAAACTCACTGTCAATTACCACCACTTGTCTGTCATCTTATTGTACTGTGGTAACTTGAGTGTGGCTGTGATGCTCAAAGCTATGCTACTAGTACTTCAAATAACAGTAGGGTCACTCATGGTGGATAGGTTTCAGTGGAGATTCCAGACTAAGAAAGATAGGGAGAAGGATGGGGTCATCTACTTCTGAAAAAAATGGCCACTAAAAACCTTATGAATAGCAGTGAAACATTCATTGTCTGATATAGTCCTGGAAGATAAGGCCCTCAGGTTGGAAGGCACTCATAATACAGCGGACAAGCTCCCTCCTCAAAGTAGAGTCAACCTTAATGACATGGACAGAGTAAAGCTTTTGGGACCTTCATTTGCTGATGTGGCATGACTCAAAATAAGCAATAGCTGCAACCATCCATTAATAATTGAAACATGGAATTTAAGAAACATAAATCTAAGAAAACTGGAAATTGTCATAAATGAAATGGAATACATAAAGACTGATACCCTAGGCTTTAGTGAATGAGAGAGACTTGAACTGACAATTTTGAATCAGACAGTCATATGGTGTACTATGCCAGGAGTGACAAAATGAAGAAGAATGGCATGGCAATCACCATCAAAAAAGAACATTTCAAGATCTATCCTGCAGTACAGTGCTGTCAGTGATAGGATAATATCCACACACCTACAAGGAAAACCCCTAAATACTGTAAAGAAATGGAAGATTTTTACCAACTTCTGTAGTCCAAAATTGACCAAACACACAATCAAGATACATTTATAATTACTGGTGATTGGAATGCAAAAGTTGGAAACAAAGAAGATGCATCAGTAGTTGGAAAATATGGCCTTGGTAATAGGAATGATGCCAGAGATCACATGATAGAATTTGCAAGATCAAAAACTTACTTATTGAAAATGTCTTTTATCAACAAAATAAATAGCAACCATACACGTGGACCTCACCAGATGGAATATACAGGAACCAAATTTACTATATCTGTGGAAAGATGCAATGAAGAAGTTCAATATCATCTGTCAGAACAAGGCCAGGAGCAGACTGTGGAACAGATCATCAATTGTTCATATGCAAGTTCAAGTTGAACCTGAAGAAAATTTAAACAAGTCCATGAAAGCCAAAATACAACCTTGATTATATCCCACTTGAATATAGAGACTGTCAGAAGAACAGATTTGATGCATTGAACACCAATGCCTGAAGACCAGACAAACATGAAGAATATCATCCATAAAGAAAGCAAAAGGTCATTAAAAAGTCAGGAAAGGAAGAAAAGACCAAAACAGATGTCAGAAGAGACTCTGAAAGTTGCTTTTGAAGGGAGAGTAGCTAAAGGGAATTGAAGAAATATGAAATAAAAGAAGTGAAAAGAAGGTTTCAAAGGGTGGCTCAAAAAGACAAAGTAAAGTGTTATGATGAAAAGTGCAAAGACCTGGCATTAGAAATGAAAAGGAAAGAACATACTTGGCTCAAGCTGAAAGAATTAAAGAAAAAATCAAGCCTTGATTTGCAAGACTGAAGGATTCTAAGGGGAAAATATTGAACAATGCAGGAAGCATCAAAGGAAGATGGAAGGAATCCACACAGTCACTGTTCCAAAAAGTACTAGTTGATGGCACCTAACAACTATGATCACCATTTCAAGAAGTAGCATAAGATCAAAAACCAATGGTATTGCAGGAAGAAGTTGAAGCTGCATTAAAGGAATTTGAAAAAACATAGTGCTTCAGGAATTGACAGAATACCCTTTGAGATCTTTCAACAAATGGATCCACCACTGGAAGGGCTCACTCGTTTATGCTAAGAAATTTGGAAGACAGCTACCTGGCCACCAATTACAAGAGATCATTATTTATGCCAATTCCAAAGAAAGATGACCCAACTGAATGAAGAAATTATCAAACAATATTCTTAGTATCACATACAAGTAAGCTTTTGCTGAAGATAATTCAAAAATTGTTGCAGCAGTATATTCACAGGAAACTGCTTGAAATTCAAGCCAGGCTCAGAAGAGAGTATGGCATGAGGGATATCCTTGCTGATGTCAGATGGGTATAAGCTGAAAGCAAAGAATACCAGAAGGATTGTTGTCATTGTTATGTGTCGTTGAGTTGGACCCGACTCATAGCGACCCCTCCTTGGGTTTCTGAGGCAGTATCACTATGGAAGTAGATTGCCCCATCTTCCTTCCGAGGAGTGGCTGGTGGGTTTGAACCACCAGCCTTCTGGTTAGCAGCCAAGTGCCTTAGGCACTACGCTACCAGAGCTCCCCTACCAGAAGGATATTAACCTATGTTTTATTGACTATACAATGATGTTCTACTGTGTGGATCATAAAAAATTATGGATAACATTGAGAAGAATGGGAATTCCAGAACACAATTGTTCCTATTAGGAACCTGTATATGGACCAAGAGGCAGTTGTTCAAACAGAACTAGGGAATACTGAATGGTTTAAAATTAGGAAATAATATGTCAGGGTTGTATCCTTTCACCATACTTATGCAATCCATATGCTGAGCAAATAATCCAAGAAGCTGAACTATGTGAATAAGAATGTGGCAACAGGACTGAAGGAAGATTCATTAACAGCCTGTGATATGCAGATGACACAATCTTGGTTGCTGAAAGTGAAGATGATTTGAAGCACTTACCAATGAAGATCAAACACTACAGCCTTTCATATGGATTACACCTCAAAATAAAGAAAGCAAAAATCCTCACAACTGGACCAATAATCAACATCACAATAAATGGAGAAAAGATTTGAGTTCTCAGAGATTTTATTTCACTTTGTTCCACAATCAATACCCCTGCAAGCAGCAGTCAAGAAATCAACTGATGTATTGCCCTGGGAAAATCCACCACAAAAGACCTCTTTAAAGTGTTAAAGAGCAAAGATGTCACTTTGAAGACTAGGGTGAGCCTGACCCAAGCCATGGTATTTTCAATCACCTCATATGCATGTGAAAGCTGGATGATGAATAAGGAAGATCAAAGAAGAGTTGATGCATTTGAATAGTGGTGTTAGCAAAGAATACTGAAAATACCATAGACTGTAAGAAGAATGAACAAATCTGTTTTGGAAGAAGTACAGCCAAAATGCTCCTTAGAAGCAAGAATGGCTAGATTTCAACCCCACATACTTTGGCCATGTTGTCAAAAAGTTCCAGTCCGTGGCAAAAGATACCATGTCTGGTAAAATAGTTGTTGTTGTTATGTGCCATTGAGTTGGACCCGACTCATGGTGACCCTTCCTTGGGTTTCCGAGGCATTATCACTACGGAAATAGATTGCCCAACCTGCCTTCTGAGGAGTGGCTGGTGGGCTTGAACTGCCAGCCTTCTGGTTAGCAGTCAAGTGCCGTAGGCACTACGCTACCAGAGCTCCTTTTTGGTAAAGTAGTAAAAAAAGGAGAAGACCTTCAATAAGAAGGATTGTTACACTGGTTGTAATGATTAGCTCACAAGCATAGAAACAATTGTGAAGTTGATGCAAGACTGGGAAGTATTTCACTGGGTCACTATGAGTACAAGCCAAATCAAGGACATCTAACAACAACTATGTAATAAGTTTAAGGATGATTGATTCTCAGATCCAATTAATTTTACTCAGATTCTTTATTTTGAGTGTCCCCAAACACCAATTAGGTGTCCAGAGATAAAGGAATAGAGCAAGTGAGTATGGGTCTGAGGTGAAGACAGAAAGGAGATACAGGCAGCAATGCTTTATCTCTTCAAACCCAATAGGCAATGCGTATGTGTATCCTTGAAAATGTCCAGGGAACCCTAGTCTCAGATGTGCTTGACTGTGTCTCGAGTCTAGCACAAAACAGAATTGGCATGGGCGAACACACAAATTCTTGA
>NW_006921632.1:15474850-15477519 GCF_000298275.1 Orycteropus afer afer | reverse complement strand
AAAGTTTGTTTCTAGAGCATATACTTGTTTGTCAGTAGGCAGTTAGAAGTGACTTTTACATTTCTAGGCATCACTCTATTGGAAATGCTCACTGTCTTCTCAAAGAGGAAAAGCATCCTGGCGTCCTGGCATTCTCTAACAAGGAAAGTGCCAGAGTCAAAAAAGGAACAAATGCAACTGCCAGGGTAGCTGCCAGAAACCATGTGCTCTAGTCAGGGGGGAAAAAAATCTATTTTGCTTGGCATATGGTTTGTTAATTGCCAAACAAGTAGGAGCAGCAAGATTAGTGGGTTTCACTGGTTTGAAAAAACCCACCAAAGCCACTAGCACTTACACAATCAAGTTTTCATGTATATCTATAAACTAATATCAAATTTGATTATCATAAATAAGGGAAATATAACAGATATGTTTGCAAATTTCATGGTTCAGTGTTTGATATCCTCAAACACATTATGGTTTTCTTAGAATCATAGACTCGAGGCCAGACCAGGAACCGTAGGGCTTAAAACATTGAACCCTATCATTTTACAGAAGGAAAATTTACATCTTTCAAAAATAAAAAAGCCAATGAGCACACCAACATCAAAACTCCATCTTGAATCTAAATACTCTCTTTTGCCCAAAGTTATGCAACCAGTAGAACTGGAAGTAGGTCTGAAATCGTCTGTTTTCTTCTCTATATAAGTTAGTATTTTGCTATCTCAAAGAAACAAAGAGATACAATCATAACCAAGCTGATAGACACAGACCCTATAATAAAATAGATATTCCAAGAGAAAAACAAATTGCCAAATGTAGAAAAATTCTGCTGTATGTCAAAGATCCAATCCATTTCATTCTCCGATTTTTCTTTTCCAGAGATTTTTGAAGCCAATTGGGATAAATACTCATTACTTCATTTTGTCAAAGCCAGGAAGTTAATACTTACAGTAATTGATTTTAAATTGAAAACTGCCTCAGCATTTCCCCTGCAAGAACTCCTTGAAGTGATTCCAACTTAATTTATTATCCTTCTGTCATGTGCAAAGATATTTCCTGTAATTCTGCCATCGAGTCGATTCCAACTCATAGCAACCCTATGGGACAGAGTAGAACTGACCAGAGAGTTTCCAAGGCTATATAAATCTTTATGGAAGTAGACTGCCTTAGCTTTCTCCTGCAGAGTGGCTGGTGGGTCCGAACCTCTGGCCTTTTGGTTAGCAGCCAAATGCTTTACCACTGTACCGCCAGAGCTCCTTAATTTCACTAAATTACAGTTTAATTGCAAAATTGTTTCTAGTTTCCACGGGAGTAAAACTTTTCTAGTTTGTAAGTTTTACATCTCATCTCTCTTCTGTGCCTTCACTGTTGATGAAGTTGAGGGAGGATTGAGAGTGAGGCAGGAATCTGGGGCCGGAGTAGGGGACTGTCAGAGAAGACAAAATATACAAGGAGGAAGACACAAAGATAAGATTCTCAAAAAAATGAATCAACCAATGACAGCTCTATGTTTGATCAAATATTAAACCCTGCAAGAAAATTGAACTGAATGAATATTTTTTAAAATAAAAATCTGTGCCATAAAGTTGCTGCATACATTGTTAGTTTTCATTGTCTGAAAATGAGAAACAGCTCTGTCTTCTTTAACTTTCTTTACTCTAACCTTTGCTTTCACCCACAGAAAATTCTGCCACAAAATTTAAGAAAGTAATAATCATTAATTTTCTCACTTAATCCTCATAATCCAAGTTGGAAACTGAGACACAGTTAAGTAATTTACTGAAGGGCATATAGCTAGTAAAAGTTAGACTCAAAATTCCTAAATGGTTATGCTGACCCCGAAAACAAAGCTCTTAACTACTACTTTACCATTTCTTCAGACTAAATTCTTAGGATTGATTACCTTTATGAAATAACATGCTCTTACTATGCCTTGCTTGACAAATAAATAAGGTCAGAAATGCTGACCTTATATAAACCCAGCCACTGTACTTTATTAAGTTTCTTAGCTAGAATTACTTTCTGTGATCATCATAGCTGCTGAAATCCCAGATCATAGAGAAAATATAAGCATATATATCTGTATACTGCACATTGAAAGAAAGAAAAAGAAGTTAGCTTCCAGTCTTAGTGTTGCACCCATCCTAAGTGGATCACAGCTCACTGCCCTGGAGTTGGATACGAATCATAGTAACCCCTCCTTGGGTTTCAGAGGTGGTATCACTAGGGAAGTAGACTGCCCAACCTTCCTTCCGAGGAGTGGCTGGGGGGTTTGAACTGCCAGCCTTCTGATTAACAGTCAAATGCCTTCAGCACTACACCACCAGAGCTCCTGAGTGGATCCCAGTGGGTACTAATAGAAAGGGGTGTAGTGCCTAAGGCATTTATTTGACTGCTAACCAGAAGGCTAGCGGTTGAAACCCACCAGCCAGTCCTCAGAAGGAAGATTAAGCAATCTACTTCCATAGAGATACTGCCTCGGAAACCCAAGGAAGGGTTGCTATGAGTTGGATCTGACTCAAGGGCAGTGAGTTTGGTTTGGTTTTGGCATAGTACCGGTACGGAAATAGCTTTCAAAGTTTTCAGGAGCTAAACAGATCACTTGTTTTTCTTATCTTGATTAAGCCAAAAAACCAAATTCATTGCCATGGAGTCAATTCCACATATAACAACCTCCTTTGGCTTCC
>NW_006921632.1:15424292-15474035 GCF_000298275.1 Orycteropus afer afer | reverse complement strand
GAGTGGAGGAGTCCACAAAACAGCTTATTCAATGAACTTCAATGTGTATTTAATGAACACTAAAATAAGCACCCACACTTACTGACCTTATTTTGGGAATAAAAATGGAAAATTTTATATTCTATGTCATCAGAGTAGAGCCCTATAAAGATATGTATATAATTTGTATAGCTATGATATAATAAGTACTATTCAATGTCATGTGGATTAACATTGGGGTGAGACTAGTACAGAAAAGTTCAATTTGTCCAATATTAATAGGAGAAGGAATATTCCAGAAAAAAAAAGAAATAGTGTGTGGTCTAAAAGAACATAATGTGTGATTGAGGAACAGTCTGTAGACCTGTATTTCTTAAATGAACTTTGTGTGCAGAAGGCATTTGCTTTATGCTATTATTTTCTTTGTTTTCTTATCCAACTGTGTTTCAAAATTATAGTGCTGGTCTATAGCAAGAGATGTTGTTAGGTGCTGCCAAGTCAGCTCCAATTCATAGCAACCCTATATACAATAGAACAAAAGACAAGGCCATCCACTACTGAGAAAATTGGCTGCTGAAAATCTTATGAATAGCAAAAGATAGCGTCATCAAATATAGTATGAATTGCTGGCATTTAGTGGGAGCTTCCAACTAGCCAGGCATTTTCTCAAGTACTTTGCATAAAGCAGCTGTTTTCAACCTATGATAAGCACAGCCTCACAGATTCTAGAGATTAGGAGCAGGGCTTCAAACCGTTCATTCTGGCTTGACCTCCTCCTGAGAATTTGCATTTCTACCAGAGATATACTGAATCAGAATCAGTTTTAAAAGATTCCCAGGTGGGTCTTATAGATCCACAAGTGATTCTTATGTATAAGATGTAGATTAAATGTAATTAATATAAATGGAGATTGAAACATAAATACAAATGTAGATTAAAATGTAGATTCTGGTTCAGTATATCTGGGGTAGAAATGCAAATTCTTAGCAGAGGATCAAACCAGATGAACCAGGTTGAAGCCCTTGTTAAGGGGTAAGGAGCACAGGGACCAGCATCAGCATAGAGAAGACAAAGCCTGCTAGGGTCTTATCCCAGACCCCTCTCTGGATCAAGTATCTTCTTTTCCATTCAATTTAGTAATGGGCTTCCATATATGATTTCTTCTGAAGAACGATTCTGTTGCTACCGTATATATAAAAATCATCAACAAACATTTTCTCAATTCTCACAATTCTTAACTATTTCACCATTTTGTGCTTGGAAAACATTAATGGAAAAGTGTAATCCCCATTCTTGCCCTACTGAAAAAAAAACAAACTCACTTCCATCAAGTCGTTTCTGACTCATAGCTACCCCCATTGGGTTTCCAAGGCTATAAATCTTTACAGAAGTAGATCACTCTGTCTTCCTTCCACAGAGCAGCTGGTGGGTTAGCAGTCAAGTCCCTTACCCACTGCAACACCAGAGCTCCTTATTCTTGCCCTAGGTCCCTAAAAATAAGAGAGACTATGTAGTAAATATAGGAAAAGAAGTATCAGAAATCCCATAATATGTAGGCACACTGGTTTCCTTTTCCAATCTTCTTCCTCAGACCTCCTTATCCCACCCTATTTACTTTCTCTCTCATGTTGGGTTCCATAATCAGAACAAATTCCAGGGCCTACAACTGAAAGAATTACTCAAGTATTTGTTATTATGGATTGAGTAAAGAGCTCTGGTGGAACAAAGTTAAGCACATGGCTGCTAACTGAAACATGGGAATTGGTCAGTTTTGGCTATCCTTCTAGGTTTAAAATGAGCCATTCTAGAGGTACACAGGAGGGAATCTTATTACCCTCAATAAAAAATAGCCAGGAGTGGAATGCCTCCCTGGACCTGAGATGCCTGTGCAGAGACTGGCAGAGAGACAGCAGAGAGACCACTGCAGCAGAGGCAGCAGAACCAAGAGAACAATATGAGACAGAGCAGTGGGCTTCCCAACCCATGGAGCCAGAAAGCTGAGTGCCTTTAGGCAGAAGACTTGCTGGTGGATTAGGGTGCCTTTCTGGGCACTTCTTGGAAGAGCTTAAGGAGTGTTGTAACACTTATTGGATCAGAGCAGTGTCCAGGATGAGGTGCCAAGGGAATAAGAGAGGCATGCCTATGGGTATGGCTGAGGGGAGGCAGTTCTGATTGAAGAATTGTATCCTCAGTGTTCCTGAATCTGGATTGTGACTTGTTACATCCCTAATAAACCCCATAATCATGAGTATTGTCTGTGACTTCTGTGTGCCCATTGCAACAAAAACTAGAACCCAGTAGAGAAATAGACAATGCTGTTGGGAAGGACAGTTGATGTCAGAATTGATAGGAAGATTGGAGGGTGGGGACATGTCAGACCTCTGCCTCATAGGAATCAGCCTTGGGTAGTGGTTATTGATATTGATCCTTCCCACCCTTGTGAAATTATAAGAGATAAAACAATGCTTCCACCACACCCTTTTTGCAGCAAGAAAAAGACTTGGTGATCTACTTCTGTAAGGAGTACAGCCTGGAAAACCCTATGGGTCAGTTCTACTCTGTTACATGAGGTTACTATGAGTGGGAATTGACTCAACAGAACCCAAGAACATAGATAGAGTACCAGTATATGCTGATCATGCTATTAGTCAACAAAGGTAAAACTATGATTTGGATTTAGTCCCTGTCCTGAAATTGTTGACAGAACACACATTTTAATATTTAAGAGCCAGTTACCCAGAGAGAGTGAGTAGTTGGATCTGTGGGCTCAGGACCATAGTCACAGGGGACATCAAGCTCAATTGGCATAACATACTACACAAAAACATTTTTCCACCTCCTACATTGGCAAGTAGCAACTGGGATCTTAAAAGCTTGCAAGCAGCCATCTAGATGCAACAATGGGTCTCTCCTTATCCAGAGCAAATAAGAATGAAGAAAACCAAAGATTCATGGAAACAATTAGTCCAAGTGACTGGTACACCATGCAATCCTCAACCTATATGACTATGAGACCAGAAGAACTAGATGGTGCCTGGCTACCACTGTCAACTACTTGGAAGAGGATCTATGTAAGAGATCCTAGATAGAGTGGGAGAACAATGTGGAACAAAACTCAAAATAATCTGAAAAAATAAAGGGACCAGGTTTGCTGGTCTGATAGAGCTTGATGGAACCACTGAGACTATGGCCCCTAACTGCCCTTCAGGTCTGAAATTGGACCCACACCTGTGGCTTCCAGCCAAACAAAAGACAAGCGTATGAGTTGAACATTTACAATAGATAGATAAACTCCTTGGAGAGAATAATCATGGGAGAATAGAAGGGCTGTGTATGCACAGTGACATAGCTCAGGGGGCAGGAGTACATGGAGGGAAGGACACAAGGAAGAGGTAACTATCAGGAGGAAGTGGGAGGGGAGCTGTTGCATTGTGGGAAATTGCAGTCAATGTCATGAGACAAAGTGTATGTGAACTGATGCATGGAAAGTGAATTTGCTCTGTAAACTTTACCCAAATTACAATTAAAAAAAAAAAAAAACTGTTTAAAAAAGTAGATGCCAGATTTCAAAGACTTAGTATGGGGGAAAAAGATGTAAAATACCTCATTGCTACTTTTTATATTGAGTACATGTTGAAATGATAATATTTTGTATAAATGGAACTGAATAAAATATTAAAATTTTTAAAAAAGTAAGAGCAAAAAAGATGATACCAAAAGGAGACAATTTTCAATGTTACAGCATTATTAGCAATAGACAAGCAGTAGCAACTTGAATTAGTTGATGGTGTCCAAATTTAAGCATCAAAAAGGAGATTTATATTAAATAATGAATAGAGCAATTCTCTACCTACCATAAAACCTACATAAACTTTTAAGTGCTACTTAGCTTTTGATTTAAATTCCTGTTCTCAATACGTATCTCACCATAGCAGGAATCCCCCCAGAAGAAGTAATAAGTCTAAAGAATTTAGCTAAAACAAAAGATATTTTAATCCAATGGAACAGGCATTGTAATCTAAACTGGTTTTATATTTCCTCTGCTAGGGAAAGATGAGTCACAGGATTGAAAATTTGTTGATGTTTGATAATCAGCAGATATGGAATAAAAACAAAATATATGTTTTTACTGTATGCCATAAAACATAGAAATTATACTTTATTGGAGCATTATGATATACATTTTGTTATATAGAAAACTGATATATATTGAAAAGCCCATCAAGAATATATGGATCCCACTGTTAAAATGTCTTTAAATAGTATTTCAGCCAGGTCTTTAATTTGTACTTGGAATATGGAAGAGAATTGAAGATGAAGACCACAATTACATAAGCTTGAGCCATTAAAGAAATTAAATATAATACACATAAACATGAAGACTTTATTTAAAATAAATCAGATATCCTGATGTTGAAGCCACAAATTATGAAATTGTATTTGGTTTCCATCCTAACACCAAGACTTCAAGATGGTATTCACAACCAGCTAAACTTCTTTCTGTGGCCATAGACTGTACAGTGCCAACCCACAAATTAAGGCAAGCACATGAATGTATACCCATCACTGATGTAATTTGTGGTCAAAGGACAGAGCATTGCAGACACTCTGAAATCATATTCAGACAAACAAAGGTCTTCAAGATATGTCATTTAAGTTAGGTCAAACATTGAAAGGTAATGTTTTACCTTGTGATTGAGGCTTGTTACTGGTCATTTTATTGGAATAAAATAATCTGTGACCTGCAGCATCCTTAAAAAATATCTATTTAGAAAAATAAAACAAAAGACAAAAATCCAAAAAATCTTTGAAACAGCTTAGGTGGTAGCCTGTTCTTTCCCATATGACACCAATTATCCTTCTGTATCCTTGCTTTGACACAATAACTACAAGATAATAGATAATATCCTTATGCCTTTCTAGAATTGGTCCCTTTCTAAAGTTGGCTGGAGAATAGTGGCAGAGATGTCCAGAGAGTATGGCCTTTGCCTAGCACATATGAGATCTAATCTTTGCTCACAGCATTCATTTCTGAGTTCATCATACTATGGTGAATTGTGAGTTGCTGTGGAAGGGACTCTGGTGGTGTAGTGCCTAAGGCATTTGACTGCTAACCAGAAGGCTGGTGGTTCAGACCCACCAGCCACTCCTTGGAAGGAAGACTGGGCAATCTAATTCCGTAGAGATACTGCCTCAGAGCCCAAGGAGGGGTCGCTATGAGTTGAATCAACTTGATGGCAGTGAGGTATTGTGTGTGTGTGTGTGTGTGTTTGTATATGATGTAGGAAGTTATGTCCCTAGTATTTCAAGCACCAGTAGGATCACCCATGGTGAATAGGTTTCAGTAGAGCTTCCAGAATAAGGAAGACTATGAAGAAGGACTTGTCCAGGTCCATTTCTGAAAAACTTGGCCACTGAAAGCTTTATGAATAGCAGTGAAACATTGTCTGATACATCCTGGAAGATAAGCCCCTCAGGTTAGAAGGCACTCAACAGATGACTGGGGAAGAGCTACCTCTTCAAAGTAGAGGTGACCTTAATGAAGTGGATAGAGAAAAGCTTTTGAGACCTTCATTTGCTCATGTGGCATAAAACTCAAAATGAGGAAAAACAGCTGCAAACATCCATTAATAATCAGAACATGGAATGTGTAGAGTATGAATCTAGGTAAATTGAACATTTCCAAAAATGAAATGGAACACCTGAAGATTAATATCTTAGGCATTAGTGAGCTGGATGGACTGTTATTGACCATTTTGAATCAGACAATCTTAAGGTCCACTATGCTGGTAATGACAAATTGAAGAGGAATGGCATCACATTCATCATCAAAAAGAACATTTCAACATCTGTCCTAAAGTACAGTGCTATCAGTGATAGGATAATATCCATATATCCACAAGGAAGATCAGATAATACTGATATTATACAAATTTATGCACCAACCATTAAAGCCAAAGATGAAGAAATTGAAGATTTTTCCCAACTTCTGCAGTCTGAAATTGACCAAACATGCAATCAAGATGTATTTACAATTACTGGTAATTGAAATATGAAAGTTGGAAGCAAAAAAGGATTGGTGGTTGGAAAATATGGCCTTAGTGATAGAAATTATGCCAGAGATCTCATGGATAGACTTTTGCAAAACCAACAACTTAATTATTGTAAATACATTTTTCCTACAACATATATGGCAAGTATACATATGGATCTCACCATATGAAATACATAGGAATCATATCAACTACATCTGTGGAAAGAGACCAGGGGGAAGCTCAATATCATCAGTTAGAACAAGGCCAGAGGCTGATTGTAGAACAGATCATCAATGGCTCATATGCAAGTTATGTTGAAGCTGAAGAAAATAAAACTGTAAGAAAAGTCCATGAGAGCCAAAATAGGACCTTGAATATATCACACCAGAATTTAGAACCATCTGAAGAATAGATTTGATGCATTGAGCATCAATGATTGAAGACTAAATGAGTTGTGGGATGACATCAAGGACATCATACATGAGGAAAGCAAGAAGTCATCAAAACAGACAGGAAAGGAAGAAAAGACCAAAATTAATGTGAAAAGAGACTCTGAAAATTGCTCTTGAACAGAGGTTAGCTAAAACAAATGGAAGAAATGATGATATAGAAGAGCTTAAGAGAAGATTTCAAAGGGGTGCTTAAGAGGACACAATAAAGCATTATAATGAAATGTGCGAAGACCTGGAGTTAGAAAATGAAAAGTGAAGATCATGCTTGGCATTTCTCAAGCTGAAAGAACTGAAGACAAAACTCAAGCTTTCAGTTGCAATATTGGAAGATTCTATGGGCAAAATATTGAGCAATGCAGAAAGCATCCACAGAAGAATGAATATACAGAGTCACTGTATCAAAAAGAACAGGTCAACAGTCAACCATTTCACAAGCTAGCATGTGATCAAGAGCTGATAATATTGAAGGAAGAAGTCCAAGTTGTACTAAAGGAACTGGCAAAAAACAAGTTTCCAAGAAATGAAAGAATACCTTTGAGATGTTTCAACAAACAAATGCAGAGCTGGAAGTGCTTACTCATTTATGCTACCTGGCCAACTGACAGGAAAAGATCCATATTTGTGCCTATTCCAAAGAAAGGTGATCCAACAAAATGCAGAAAATGCAAAATGCAGAGGGATATCATTGCTGATGTCAGATGAACCTTGGCTGAAAGCAAATACCAGAAAGATGTTTATTTGTATTTTAGTGACTATGCAAAGGCATTTGACTATTTGGATCTTAATAAATGGATAACATTCTGAAGAATGAGAATTCCAGCACACTTAATTGTGCTTGTGAGGAACCTGTACATAGAACAAGAGGCAGTTGCTCAAACATATCAAGGGGATACTGAATGGTTTTAAAACAGGAAAGGTGTGCATCGGGGTTGTATCCTTTCACCATACTTGTTCAATATGTATGCTGAGCAAATAATCTGAGAATCTGGATTACATCAGAACACAGCATTAGGATTGGAGTAAGATTCATTAATAATCTGTGATATGCAAATTACACAACTTGCTGAAAGTGAAGAAGACTTGAAGCACATACTAATGAAAATCAAAGACTACAGCTTTCAGTATGGATTACACCTCAACATAAAGAAAACTAAAATCCTCACAACTAGCCAATAAGCAACATCATGATAAATGGAGAAAAGATTGTAGTTGTCAGGAATTTCATTTTATTTGGACCTAAATGCCCATGGAAGCAGCATTCAAGAAATCAAACAACATCTGCTTCAGCAGACCTTTTTAAAGTGATAAAAGCAAAGATGTCACTCTGAAGACTGAGATACGCACGACCCAAGCCATAGTATATTCAATAGTTTCATATACATATGAAAGCAGGAGAGTAAGTAAGGAAGAAAGCAGAGGAATTGATGCATTTGAACTGTGATGTTCTGAGGAATATTGAATGTACCTTCAACTGCTAGAAGGAGCAAATCTGTGTAGGAGGAAGTACAACTGGAGCATTCCTTAGAAGCAAGAATGGTCAGACTTCATCTCTTGTATTTTAGTTATGTTGTCGGAAGGGACCAGCTCCTGGTACAGAATATCATGCTTGGTAAAGTAGAGGGTCAGTGAAAAAGGGGAAGACCCTCAACAAGACAGATTGACACCGTGGCTTCAACGATGTACTCAAACATGGTAATTATTGTGAGGATTGCACAAGGTTGGACAGTATTTTGTTCTGTTGTACATAGGGTCATTATGAATTGGAACTGTCTGACAGTACCTAATAGCAAAATAATCTTGGCTCTGCCCTTATTAACCATTGGCCTTGAACAAGTCATTTTATTTGAATCTGAATTAGATTATCCATAAAATCAAGATAATAAGACCTACTGCCCAGGGTTAGGCAGGTAGGGAAGGGAAAGTCATTAACTAGATCATAAACCAAACCAAACTCACTTCCATCACGTCAGATTTGACTCACAGAGACTGCTCCTTGGGTTTCCAAGGCATTATCACTACAGAAGTAGATTATCCGATCTTTCCAAAGTGTGGCTGGTGGGTTTGACCTGCCAGCCTTCTCGTTAGCAGTCAAATGCCTTAGGTACTATACCACCAGAGACATGTATTAATTTGTGTGAAGGGAAAGACAGTGTACAATAAAAGGGCAATCACACACTATCACTAAGGCAAAGGAAGACACAGAGAGGTGCACGCACAGAAAATAAAGGTAAATACTATTTGCCTTAGGCTGAGTTCTCTAGAGAAGCAAAACCAAGGAAGCTTATGTATATGTAGAGAGAGAAAAATTCATATTAAGGAAATGCCTTTGTAGAGGCTGGCAAGTTTCAAGTCTGTAGATCAGATGTCTAGCTGGATGTCAAGCTTTTCCTGAGTCATGTAGCTGCAGGGGCTGACGAGCCCCAAATCTACAGGCAATACAGCAGGCTGCTTGGTTTGGAGGTTGACAAATCCAAGACTGGCAAGTTGTTGGCTCACAGGCTGTGAAAGCAACTATCCCAAGATCGGCAGGCAATATGGCAGGCCATTGGTTCAAACCCAGATGATGATGAATGAGCCAGGTGCAGGATCTCAAGCAAAAAGCCAGAGAACTTCGCCAGAGCTTTTCCATATGTACTGAAAGCAGGCAACACCCTGATGGAAAATCCCTTTCAACTAATTGACAGCTCAAAGCAAGTCTCATCATGGATGTTATTACATTATATCACATCTCATCATGGAAGATGACTACATCATAACTACTAAACCACATAGAATCATGACCTAGCTGAGTTGACACACAACCTTAACTATCACACTGTTATATATACAATCCTATAATATCAGTGATAACACACAATAATCTATGAGCAGATAGATAGGCACACAGGCAAGCTGAACAGGTATGGGAAGGTAAATGCAACTATACCCACAACTATATAGAGGTTTGGCAAAGGATAATTCTATATATATTATCTCTATGTCTTGTAAATATATCCACATATGTTGTAGAACAATTAGGGGGAAGATTTATAAAAAAAAAAAAAAAAACTTTTTAGCCATAAACAAACACCTTGAGGAAATGAGTCACTGGGCTTGGCAGTTTAGGACTACAGTCTCAGGGGACATCTAAGGCAATTGACATAACATAGTTCACAAAGACAGTGTTCTACATCCTACTGTGATGTGTAATGACTGGAGTCTTAAAAGCTAGTGGTGGTCATCAAAAGTGCAATTATTAGTCTCTCCCCATCAAAAGAAAAGAGTGAAGAAAATAAAAAACACATAGAAACAAATAATCCAAAGGACAATGGAGCACACGAACCTCAGCCTCCTCGACCCTGAGACCCGAATTAGTTGGTGCCCATCAACAACTGCGGACCATTCTGAATGGCATTACAATACAAGGTCCTGGATAGAGTGGGAGAGAATGTAGAACAAAACTCAAAACAATGAAAAAGACCAGGCTTACTGGTCTGCTAGAGACTGGTGTAACCCACAAGACCCTTAGTTGCCCTTAGTTATCCTTCAGTCCTGGAACTGAACTAACCCCTGTAGCTCAACTTTCAGCCAAACAATAGACTTTTTTGGTGAATAGTAACACCAGGGCAGTATGCACTCATTAGAATAACCAATTGTATGAGATTAAAAGAGCAGCATTTTCTCAGGGATAAAGCTCAGAAAGCAGAAAGGGACAGGAAAGGACAAATGAAAACAGTAAATGCAGGGAGGAAATGGGAAGAGTGATGCTACATTGTGGGGACTGCAATCAATGCCATGAAACTAAATGTGTGTGAATTGTTGAATGGAAAACCCGTTTGCTCTATAAATTTTCGTTCAAATCACAATAAAAAGTTCAAAAAAAAAAGACCTACCATCATAAGCTGTAGCATTAATATCAGGGCCATATGTAAAGGGCCTCCATAGATTCCATCTCATGACTATAGAACAGTAGATATAGCAGCTATCATAGTTATTATCAGTGTTACTGTGATTCATAGTTGCTATGCAACATCTGCATTCATGAGAATATTAGCAGCTACTTGAGGGTCATTTAATTGTCCTTGTTTTTCTGCTCTCACTTTTTGGCCCTTACTGACTTGCTCATGTCCACGAACCATATTATCTATGTCTGATAAAGATTTTCCTCTTCTGTTTTCCATGCTGCACCAAATGCTTCTAACAGGAGGATAATGGAATGCAGGCACATAGATAAATATAATTTCTCACCTTAAGGGAACATGAATGCACTCGTAATGGGAGATTCAAAAGTATCCTAAATCTTCCAAATTTGCATCATTTTTAATATGATAGATAATAATGAATTAAGGTTCAAATTTGGAGAATAAACTACCAAAAATTTACAGAGTCCTGTTAGGTTCGCAAGCTGTTGACTGTATTTTTCACTCATTCCTGTATTGTGTTTATTGGAGATAGTGCTTTATACATATGAAGAATAGAAAGGAAGAATGTGCCTTGTAGGTCCCACTTTTCAATCCTTATGCAATAATTCCATTGTAGGCAGAATCGAGACCTATAAAATTTCTTTACCACAGGAATATCCTCTGGGCAGCACTCAAGCTGTAATATAAATTTGTAGTAATTCTATCCTTCCTATTTTTATTATATGGCATAATAGCTCAGAGCAATTTCTTTTCAGTAAAAATTTGAATAGGAAGTTACTCAGTATTAATAAAAAATACATTTCTGAAGTCATTGTATATAAACATCTAGATAGGTGTCTTAAAACCATTAGGATAAGAAACTGTGTAAGATCTATCCTATATTTCTATGATGTCACTTAGTAACATTATCATAATTTTCACTACATCTCTCTCTATTTCTCATTTTTCAAATGCTTATATATGATTTGTACTCATTTGTTATACAAAAAGTATATGGAGGCAGCATCCTCTGACCTCTAATTTTACAAGGCGGAAAGAGATGAACATCAACAGCCCAAGGTGATTCCTGTGAAGTGAAGGTCAAACATGCTGTCACCCTCCAACCTTTTTTCCAATTCTGACACTGTGGTGGTTAAGTTTGTGTGTCAACTTGGCTGGGCCTGCTTGAGTGGCTGAGCAGCTGGTGGTAGTTATCCCCCATGATGAGACTGGCAATCAACTCCATAGTGGGACCTACCATATGCAGCTTAGTAGCTGCTTTAGGGACGTGGTCTGCTTCCTGTATATAAGAAACAGCTTTGGGAATGGTCTCTAGCTTATGGCATGCTTGAACCCTGCATGTAGCCGTGTCATTTTTCAGCAACCTGCCGTGCTCTGCTGACCTTGGGGCTTTCGGTGGACTTGAATTAATGGCCTGCCATGTGGTTTGGTAACATCAGGACTATGGCATTTTATTTGTCGACCTTGGGCTTGTCAGCCTCAGCAGCCAGTAGCTGCCTGAGTGAAGAGATGCCTCTAGCTTCAGTAGGCTGGGGGCAAGAGTCAGAGCTAAAGCCCAAGGTCGAGGGGCTTTCACACAGACCCTGGAGCCTGGCACTTTTTACTCATACTTCTAGCCTCCTGAACTATAAGAGAATATACTCCTGTTTGTTCAAGCCATCCCATTTGTGGTATATTCTTGTCAGAGTGACACTAGGTAACCAGAACAGACACCAACTGTCCCTCCCAACAACACTCTCTACTTCTTTCCTGTGTTTGATAATTCATTGCAATGGCCACACAGAACAGACAATACTCATGATTATGGGTTTATTAGAGAAGAAACAGGTTACAATTCAGGATCAGAAATTACTCAGGATACAGTACTTCCATCAGGACAGCCTCTTCTCAGCCATACCTCAGGCACACTTATCTCAGGCCTTGACCTCTGCCTTGTTCAGGCAAGTGTTATAATGCACTTTTAGCTCTGTCAGTAAGTACTCAGAGAGGCACCCCGCTACCTCAGCAAGCATCCTGACTAAAGGCACTTGTCTTTCTTGCTCCATGGGCCAGGAAGCCCACTGCTCTGTCTTGTGCTGGTCTCTGCTACCAGGGTCTACTGTAGGGGTTGGCTGCCACTTCTCACCATCTCAGCAAAGTGTTATAGTTCCCTGTCTCCTGGGTTGAGGAAGTCAGTGCAGACCTCAGATCCAAAAGAATTGCCCTACTCCTGGCTCTTCTTTCTTGACGGTAGTGAGATCCCCCTTTCTGCCTCTGGAATGATTCATTTTAAGCCTAGTGGAATGGCAAAGTCCAATACCTATGTTGGACTTTGGTGGACTATAAGCACCTCACATTTGCATAGTTCTACCTAGTCATCTGGTGGGAGTTACAAAGACTTTGGCTAGAAGAGCCATACCAAGTAATTCCCTGCACCACAATTAACTTCTTCAAGTTTGCCTTTGCATTCTAGTGGGAATTTGGACTGCTGGACCATAGACAGTAGCTCTACCGACACAGTGGTTAAAACATTTAGCTGCTAACCAAAACGTTGCTGGGTCAAACACACCAGCCATGGAAGAAGGATGAAGCAGGCTGCTTCTGTAAAGATATACAGCCTTGGAATTCTATGGGGTAATTCTACCCTGTTCTAATGGGTCTCTATAAGTTGGAATTGACCCAGTGGAAGTGGGTTTGGTTTTTGGTTAGACAGTAGAGGCAACATAAACATGTATGTCTTTATTGTTTTAACTGATGTGTAGAAACATGTTGAATGAATAGTCCACACATTTACACACAGACATTTCAAAAACTTTTAATCAAACATTTTCCATAAATCACTTAAGAATAAAGGGAAGCATTTGGTGTTCAAGGCTTCATAATCTGGCATTGCCCAAATCAAACTGAAAGAGCAATAATGACCATTACCAATGAAATGATACACACACTATTGGTTTACTTTGCAGGTTCATCCACCCTATCACCGAGTCTCCTTGGCTTACTGCTGCCTGCTCTTGGTATCCTTGTCTACTTGGAATTCTGAATGTGGTGTGACAGCTGTTGTTCCCGACCCAGCTCAGTGGACACCCATCATCCCTGTGAGGACTACAATTCTTTCCAATCCCTTTGGCTCCATTCTAGCCAAATAAATTATACTTTAACAAACTATCCAGCTGATTTACAACACATGTTTTGACTGAGGCATTCAGGAACCCTTCATCCAAAAGAATAAACTTTTCTTTAAATGGATATAAGATGATTTTTAACTCGTTCCAATATGCCTTATAAACCACTTAACCTGATTCTGTGACAGTTGCATGATTTAATCCAATGGGACAAGTTACAGTGTTCAATTCAATACTATAGGCTGTAGAGTGAAAATAAAATCACCATACACAGGTGCTTCAAATTTATTAACAAGTCGTGAAATATAATAGAGGTTGAAACGTTGATTGTATGTGGTAAATGTAAGAGTAATTCAGTCTCCTGTACTATCCTCTGTTTTAGGTCCTGCAAATTTTTGAATGACCCCTATCATTCACAAGATTTAGAGTTTTCTTTTTAAAAAACAAAGAGTATATCTGATACCTTTGAACATAAATCCCATTACCAAATCATTTTACCTAATGAGTTGAAAAGCTTTTAATATTAAAAAAATTATAAATTTATTGTCAGTATTCTTATTTTCAGAGTAACAATTTTTTAAATATTTGATTTTCATAGTCAGTAATACATTTTAGTTCTTTAACATATCATAGGGAGTTTCTTTTTTTTACTTTTATATTGTGTCAAGTTATTTTATGCTTATCAATTTCAAACATAAAAAAATCACAGTTTTTATTGAGCATGTCCTATCACTTGTTTTTATTCATATGTGAATGAATTCTGAAAAGTAGAGTGCTTCCACATTTTTTTACAGAGACGAGACTATCTTTACACAGCTAGGAATAAGTGACAGTTAAGCAAATATCAAAATTACCTAATAATATTCTAATAATTTTGCTTTTGTGCTTCATTCCTAAGTATAATTTTTCTTTTAATTGAAGATATGGGATCAAGAAATCTTCTGTAGGTTGAAAAGCTGTAGCATTTCTATTTTTTTTTTAATTTTTAAATTTTAGTCTTATACTCATTTCCCATTTTAATGCAATACTGAAAACTGGCTAAAAAAACCAAATCAATATATTGCCAATGGTACTTTGAAGAGTATGCAAAACTGTAAGGTATGCAAAACTTGAAGGCCAGGGGAAGACAGTATGTCCGCTAACACTATCTCCCAAGTGTTTGTACTTTGGGTTTTTATAAAATGTGAAAAGGAAGACATAAATTTCTTCATTCTCCATGGTGTGCACGGAAATGTATTTGAGTGTGGATGTGAAAGACATTGAGTAATAAAGGATTAGCTGGCTTGTGAAATAGTGCAATGATGCTTCAAGAGGTATGATCCTATTTTATTAGCACAACCTTGCTAGCTAATTAGAGATAGAGTTTATCTTTTTAGAAAGGATACCTTATAGGTTCATAAAAAAAAAATATTTACAGGAAGCAAAATAGATCTATTACTACTTTACCCCCCTTTCTTTAATTTGTATAATTTTTGTACTATATATCTTATCTATGTGTAAATGTTTAGAGCTTTCATTATAAAAATATCAATAAATATTTCATTAGTTTACATTTAACTCTTTGTTACAAAATGAAACTTTTTAAAATAAATGAAATGGATGATTTCCCAGTGGAAGTATGTCAACAGTCTTAAAATCATTACTAGATTTCATAAACTATTTAGTTATGTGGAAAAGAAACAAAATGTATTCACACTTTAGGGAAATGAATATTCTGTAAGCCTTCTGTACAAATGTTTGTGTTTTCATTGTTACACTTTGGGTTTGTTTTATATATAATCAACAACTATTTTTTTTTTTTTTTTCCCAAATGCATGCTTGCCTTTTATTTTCTAATGTATGGTAATAAAGAGCAAAACTGGTTAGATTTTGCATGAAATGATTCTGAAAGGTTAAAAGAAAACTGACTTTGGAAGTTGTTTAATTTAAAATTTGTGGCGAAGAAGAAATAGATTAAAATCACTCATATACTGATCATTCAAGCTTTTCATTTCCTCCTACAATTGTACAAATTTGACTGGGACCATCAGTTTTAAATTGTAGTCAAACAATGTATCATCTGCTTTAAGACACAAGATTAATTAAACTTTATATAGATATAGACATCTGTTTCTTTGTATTTCAAGAAAGGTGATAGTAGTTTTATTTGATACTGATGAATATTGAATTGATTTTTTAGTTATTTTTTATCATTTTTTTCAATGGAGTAGCATAGGACTGTGCTTTGTCCTTTTTATGGATGAAAACAAATTATAATGAAATAAATGTATTACTGTTACCCAAGAAATAACTGTCCTTTCATTTTACCTAAAGTTTAAACTCATTTGTAAAAAGTTTGCACTACCGTAAGCTCAATACCCATGGGGTAAATACTATTTATTAAGCAACAGTTAAAAGTATCTTACAATAAGAATGAAGACTCTGGAAAATAAAAGCAAAATGATTAATTGATGGCTCACAAACAGTTCGGATTGGTTATATACTTGGTCTGCAAAATCAAACTAGGTACTCCAAGTAGTTGAAAGTGAACGGGCACATTTACATGGTAAAATCAGGAACTAACAGTGTTCTTTTCTGATGGCCAATCTGAAAATTAAGGAGCTCTGATAGCACGGTCCCTAAGGCATCTGACTGCTAACCAGAAGGTTGGTGGTTTCAAACCATCACCACTACTATTTTGCTTTCTGGGTAATCTACTACCGTAAAGATTTACTGCCTCAGAAACCCAATGTGGGTCGCTATGAGTCAGAATCTACTCCTGGTCTGTGGTTTGGTTTTTAGGTTTAGTCTGAAAATGAGGGACACTAGGGGTGGGCTAACACAAAGTGGTGCTTTTTGTTGATTGGTTTACAGAGCATATGTGGGCTTCTTAGATTGGTTATATGACATAATTATAGAAATAGAAAAGGGGGTTCCCAGGTTGTCATTAAGACAATACTAAGATACTCCTTTTCTGAGAACATTCTATTAAAATATCTTCTTAGGAAAAACATTTCCTAAGGGCTGATTGCTCAGGAGATTTCAGATAAGTCTTTTGTGCCAAGACACCTTCAAGAATGATCCTTCGTTAGCTTAAAAAGCAAACAAACATTTCTTCAGTTATATACTTAAGTCTGTACAAAGGTTAACGGTTGTTAGGAAAATAAGCAGAAATTAAGATGGATTCAGACCCAGGCCCATCATTTTACTAGGGCTCAACACCTTTATTTATATCTATATTCACACAAATATTTGAAGGGTTCTACAGGTGTACACACAAAAGTGAGGTCACATACTTTCATAGGCCTTACTCCATTAAAATCAGATCACTGGTTAGATGCTTTCAACCCATGGGGATGTTAGTAGTATCACTCAGTCTATAGCTCAAAACTGAAATGAAAATTCTAGACCCAGAGAAAATTGCTACTCACTCACTGCCATTGAGTCAGACCCAACTCATAGTAACCCCTTCTTGGGTTTCTGAAGAAATATCACTACAGAAGTAGATTGCCCAACCTTCCTTCTGAGGAGTGGCTGGTGGGTTTGAACCTCCAGGGTTTAGGCACTAGGGGTTGTCTAACCCCGAATGAGCTGATATTCTAATAAAGATATTTGCATGGAAGATGTGATTCTATAGACAGATGTCTAGTGCCAGATTCAAGACGGAATCCAGGCTGGACTCAGATGTGAATCTCAGAGCTCCCTAAATTCTGGCTTACACTTTTCTCCTGGGAGCCGATGGTGATTTTGCCATTGTATCCTGACCTCCCTTCCTATTTCACACAGCCTGCTTCACCCTGGATCCTGGTTTCTCCTTCTGTAGCCTGATTCTATTTCTCAACAGTGAGTATTAGATTACCCTCATTCTAGTAATTTGCTTTTGCTATTTTACCTTGGATTGACCCCAGCTCTAATGCCCCAGGGAGATGAAAGTTTCATTCTATGAGAGTGTTTTTCTATATTCCAAAATTACCAAACTCACTGCCATCGAGTTGCTTCCAACTCATAGTGAACTCCATTGGGTTTCCGAGGCTGTAAATCTTTACAGAAGTAGATTGCCCCATCTTCCATCAGCGGAGCAGCTGGGGGTGGGGAAGAGGTTGGACTGCTGACCTTATGGTTAGCAGACAGTGGTCCACAAACCTGGTTGCCCATTGAGATCACATGGGGAAATTGAAAAATAAATTAAATGGATACCCTGAGTCCCAGCTGAGACTTAGCAAATCAGAATCCAGGGAACGAGGCACAGGAATTTGTACTTTTAGGTTTTTCCGGCAATTCTCATGGGAGAGATTGTCATGATGACTATAAACTAGATTGATTTTTTTTTTTTTTTAACTAAGTCAATATATTTCAACACCATGGTTGTTGTTAGGTGCCACCAAGTTGATTTTGACTCATAGCTTCTACATATGATGGAGTAGAATTGTGCCATAGGGTTTCCTAGGCTGTCATCTTTATTGGAGTAGAGTGACTGGTATTTCTCCTAAGAAGTAGTTATGTGGGTAGGAATCACCATACTTTTGGTTAGTAGCTGAGATGGTTAGCAGATGTAACCCTTGTATCACTTGGGCTCCTTATCTCAGCATCATGTATATATAATTTAGATGTCTCTTAAGGAAAAAAAATAAATCTATTATCATGACTTGACTAAAATATGGATTTGCCAATGACTGTAATTATCTTACAGTATATTAAAATGCTATGTACATTTTGTCTAGCAAAAAATAGTCCCTAGTTTGTATTTTAAATACAAGAAGCAGACTGAAATATATTTCAGAAGACTTCTTGAAAGGAATGTGAATTTCCTTCACTCTTTTTTATTTTCTTCATGTTACTTGGAGAGTTAATTAAATTTTAATACTTAATTTCCTGAGTCTATAATCTTCTGGAGGTTGCTAATAAGATTGATGAAAGGCAGTCCTCTCATCCCCTTGAACATTTGTTTTTTCATAAGAGAAACATAGTGGTTTGGAATGAGTCAACTTGAAAATTAGCCCTTGGAAAGGCCGAATTATGTTCTACATTGCTTAGGATACTTTAAAAACAGTTCTCACTTGTTAGTTACTCAAAATAAATTTGATCCTTGAGTTTCTATATTTATATCATATCTCATAAAATACACATACTAGTACCTAGGATTTCATGAATTATTTGACTATAGAACTCAGTCAAGCTCATCCTGATGCAAAAATAGGAAGAGGAGGAACTTGATCTCCATCTAATCTCTATCTCCCTCTGTTTCAGGCTCATTTGATTTTAGAGATTCTGCCCTGAAAGCAATGCTTAATACCTTTATACCTTCTTCTCCTTTTCTCTTTTCAAAACTTGTGATCAAAGTGCTGTGTTAAGCATGTTTTAGCAGTGCATTTATGTTGATAATGTGCAACAATATGAATGGATGGATAAATGCATTATGCTAAGTGAGAAGAAGCCAGGTTCAAAAGGCTATGCAATTCCATTCATATGATATTCTGGAAAAGGCAAAACTCTATAGGAGTAGAGAACAGATCAGTGATTGCCAGAGACTGAGCATTTGACTACAAAAGGACAGCATGAGGGAACTCTTAAGGGTGATGAAACTGGTAGTGATGATTGAACACTATATGTAATTGTCGAAACTCACAAAGGTGTACTTCAAAAAGAATGCATTTTACTCTATTAAATTTTTAGGACTTTTTAAAATGCATTTAATTAAAAAAATGGGAATTGCACATACTTCTTTTAATTTTCTAACTTTACACTTAGACAAATAGTATGACATTTTTGATCCTCAGTTTTCTCCTGAAAACTATAATGGAGATGTTGTTGTTGTTGTTATGTGCCATCGAGTTGGACCCGACTCATAGCAACCTCTCCTTGGGTTTCCGAGGCAGTATCACTACGAAAGTAGATTGCCCCATCTTCCTTCCGAGGAGTGGCTGGTGGATTTTAACTGCCAGCCTTCCAGTTAGCAGTAAAGTGCCTTAGGCACTATGCTACCAGAGCTCCATATAATGGAGATAAAACTCCTCAATAATTCAGGAATCTATCAGTTGCAAATGAAAGCCCCTGACTCGAATTAACTTAATGGAGGTTAATAGGAATTTATTGACTCAAACAATGGATTCCAGCGAGGGACACAATACAAAGGCTTAAAGGATGCTCTTGGGGAGCTGTCTCTCCATCCCTTGATGCTTCCCTCTGTGCATAGGTTTCATTCTCATCCTCCTTGTGTCATGATCACGGATGCTAACTGTTTTAAGGCTACATTCCCTTGATAAGTGGTCCAAAAATAGTAAGTTTCTGTTTCTCTCTCTTTCCTCTCTCTCTCTCACCTAGAACAGATAACAAATCTCATTGAAGACTCAAATTATTCTTGTTTACTTTACATGTCAAGCCCTGATCCCAGTCTGAGAGTTAGGTGTTATGGGACAAAAAACAAGATTTTGCCTTTGTGTCTGGTATCTGAAAATTGTCCTTGAAATTCCTCAGCAATCCAAAGTAACTTAGTTTTCCTAAAACAAGTAGATGACACTTCAATGTGTGCAAATGAAATGGGAGCGCAAGTAACACACCTAATAAATTAACTTCCGGAAAAGTGAAGGGGCACCATGATATCAGTTGTGCACATCCAATGCTTTAATCAAATCCTGACTATGCAAGAAGTCCTTAGTCATGCATATACATTGTGGCCCCAATAACCAATTATTATAAAGTAAGCTGGTCCTTGGAGCTTCTTTTTTGAGCTTCTGGGTTGATGGTGCACTGTAGTAGGACCAGCACTTCTCTGGGGATATGAATCTCCAGGCCAAAAACCCCTCGTGGAATTTAGCTCTTTGTGTAATTATCTCTTTGTGTATTTCTTTTTGTGATTATATCAAAAAGGTTATAGTGAATATAGCTCTTTTCTTGAGTTCTGTGAGTCACTCTAGTGAATTATCAAGCTCTCTGAGGGCAGTGAGGACCAGGAGGGTCTTGTGTCTGCCTATTTGGTGGTTGATGAGAGTGACACAGTCTTAACTTTTAAAGACCCCAGCCTTGAGCTGGTGAATGGAAGAATATGTATGTAGTCATTTTTAAAGAACTAACTCTAGGTGGTTAGGGCCAAAGAGAGAATACATTACATGGGTAGCCGGTGTCAGAAACAGAGAAGGGGGAAAAAAGATGTGAATTATCTTTGCATTTTGAGGATCAGTTTTGTGTAAATTATTAATGCATGTCTAAGGAGCCCTGCCACCACTCGTCTGTCAATTTGTTATACCATGGTGGCTTGCCATGAGTCTGGAAGCTATGCCACCAGTATTTCAAATACCAGCAGTGTTAGCCATGGTGGACAGGTTTCAGTGGAACTTCCAGACTAAGACAGACTGGGAGTAAAGATGAGGTCATCCATTTCTGAAAAAATGGCCAGTGAAAACATTATGAATAGCAATGAAACACTGTCTGATATGTATACATTTATATTTATAAATAGCGCTGAAACATTGTCTAACATAGTGCCAGAAAATGAGCCCCTCAGATTGGAAGGCACTCAAAATACAACTAGGGAAGAGCTGCTTCCTCAAAATAGAATCAACTTTAATGATGTGGATGGAGTAAAGCTTTTGAGACCTTCATTTGCTGATAGGGCATGACTCAGAATGGAAGAAACAGCTGCAAAGATCCATAAATAACTGCAACATGGAATATACAAAGTATGAATCTAGGAAAATTGGAACTTGTCAAAAATGAAATGGAATGCATAAAGGTCAATATCATAGACATTAGTGAACTGAAATGGACTGGTATTGGCCATTTTGAGTCAGGAAATCACATGGTTTACTTTCTTGGTAATGACAAATAGAAGAGGAATGGTGTCACATTCATCATCAAAAAGAATGTTTCAAGGTCTATCCTGAAGTATAGTGCTGTCAGTAATGGGATAATATCCATGTGCCTACAAGGAAGACCAGTTCATATGACTGTTATTTAAATTTATGCACCAACCACTAAAGACAGAGAAGAAGAAATTGAGGAATTCTACCAACTTCTGTAGGCTGAAATTGACCAAGCATACAATCAAGATGTATTGCCTATTATTGGTAATTGGAATGCAAAAATTGGAAACAAAGAAGCATCAGTATTTTCAAAATATGGTCTTGATGATAGAAATGATGCTGGAGATCACATGACAAAATTTTGTAAGACCAGTGACTTATTCATTGCAAATAACTTTTTTTTTTTCCCCAACATAAACAGTTGCTATACAGACGGACTTCATCAGATGGAATACACATGAATCAGATCAACTACATCTGTGTAAAAAGGCAATGGAGAAGTTCAGTATCTTCAGTCAAAACAAGGCCAAGAGCTGACTGTGGAACAGACCATGCATTGCACATATGAAAGTTCAACTTGAAGCTGAAGAAAACTAAAACAAGTCCACAAGAGCCAAAATATATGCTTGAGTATATCCCATATGAATTTAGAGAGCATGTGAAGAATAGATTTGACTCACTGAACATCTATGAACAAAAACCAGACAAGTTGCAGGATGGCATCAAGAACATCATACACGAGGAAAGCAAACAGTCATTAAAAAGACACCAAAGGAAGAAAAGACCAAAATGGAGATCAGAAGAGAATCTGAAACTTGCTTTTGAATGGAGAATAGATTAAACAAATGGAAAAAAATGACAAGATAAAAGACTGAACAGAAGATTTCAAAGGACAGCTTGAGAAAAGAAAATAATATATTATAATGAAATGTGAAAAGACTTGGAGTTAGAAAACCAGAAGAGAAGAATATGCTCACCATTTCTCAAGTTGAAAGAACTGAAGAGAAAATTCATGTCTTGTGTTGCAATATTGAAGGAATCTATGGGTAAAATATTGAGTGATGCAGGAAGCATCAAAAGAAGAAGGAAAGAATACAAAGGGTCACTGTACCACAAAGAATTGGTCAATGTTCAGATATTTTAGGAAATAGCATATGATCAAGAACCAATGGTACTAAAGGAAGAAGTCCAAATTGCACTGAAGGAATTGGCCAAAAAAGAAAAAAGAAGGCTACAGGAATTGACAAAATACCTTTGAGATGTTTCAACAAAGGGATGCCACACAGAAGGCACTTATTTGTTTATGCCAAGAAATTTGGAAGACCACTACTTTGTCAACTGACTAGAAGAGATCCATACTTGTGCTCATTTCAAAGAAAGCAGATGCAATAAAATGTGAAAATTATTGAACAATATCATATGCAACTAAAATTTTCCTGAAGATAATTCAAAAACAGTTGCAGCAGTATATTGACAGGAAACTTCCAGAAATGCAAGCTGATTTAGAAGAGGATGTGGAACGAAGGATATCATTGTTGATATCAGATAGATCTTGGCTGACAGCAAAGAATATCAGAAAGATGTTTACCTGTGTTTTATGGATTATGCAAAATCATTTGACTGTGTGGATCATAACAAATTATGGGTAACACATTGCAAAGAATAGGAACTCCAAAATACTTAATTGTACTCATGAGAAACCTGTACACAGGCTAAGAGGCTGTCATTTGAACAGAACAAGGGTATACTGCTTGCTTTAAAATCAAAAATGGTGTATGTCAGGCTTGTATCATTTCACCATACTGGTAGCATAGCCTAAGGCATTTGACTGCTAACCAGAAGGCTGGCAGTTCAAACACACCAACCACTCCCCAGAAGGAAGGTTGGGCAATCCTACTTCTGTAGTGATACCATCTCAGAAACCCAAAGAGGGGTCGATATGAGTTGGGGCCGACTCGACGGCACATAACAACAACAACAACATTCAATCCTTATGCTCAGCAAATAATCCAAGAAGTTAGAGTATATGAAGAGGAATGTGGCATTGGGATTGGAGGAAGACTCATTAATAACCTGTGATATGCAGGTGACACAACCTTGCTTGCTGAAATTGAAGAGGACTTGAAGCACTTACTGATGAAGATCAAAGACTACAACCTTCAGTATGGATTATACCTCAACATAAAGAAAACAAAAATCCTCACTGGTGGACCAATAAGCAGCACCATGATAAAAGGAGAAAAGATTGAAATTGGCAAGGATTTTATTTTACTTGGATCCACAATCAATACACATGGAAACAGCAGTCAAGAAAGCAAACATCATATTGCACTGGGAAAATCCGCAGCAAAAGATCTTTTTAAAGGGTTAAGAAGCAAAGATGTCACATTGAAGATTAAGGTGTGCCTAACCCAAGCCATGGCATTTTCAATTGCTTCATATGCATGTGAAAGCTGGATAGTGGATAAGGAAGGCCAAAGAAGAGTTGATGCCTTTGAATTATAGTGCTGGTGAAGAATACTGAAAATATCATGGGCTGCCAGAAGAACAAACAAATCTGTCCTGGAAGAAGTGCAGCTGGAATACTCCTTGGAACCACAAATGACCAGACTTCATCTTATCTACTTTGGTCATGTTGTCAGAAGGGATCGTTCCCTGTAGAAGGATATAATGCTTGGTAAAATAGAGGATCAGTGAAAAAGGGGAAGCCCTTCCAAGAGATGGATTGACACAGTGGCTGGATCAATGGGCCCAAGCAAAGCAAGGATTCTGAGGATGGCACAAGACTGGGCAAAGTTTCATTATATAGGGTTGCTATGAGTCAGAGCTGACTTGACAATACCTAGCAACAACAAGAAAGTACCCCTGGTGGCACAACAGTTAAGTGTTGGGCTGCTAACTGAAAGTTCTGTGGTTCCAAACCACAGATGACTACGGGGGATAGGAAACCCTAGGGGGGCAGTTCTACTCTGTTCTATAGGATTGCTGTGAATTGAAATCAACTTGATGGCACACAGTAACAACAATATTTTATTCAGCCAACCTGGACATCCTGTCCACACCTCTGGGCAGCTGGAGAGTGGCAAAGATGCTGTAATAGAATTTCCACCAGAACCACACAACATGGAGAAGAGTTGATTCTCTCAAAGGAAGTGTCCATTTTTGTTACTAGAAAAAGTTTCAGGCTGGCAAAAATAAGTCTTTATTCCATTCACCTTTAAAGCTCTATGAAAATTAAATAGACGATAGACAAAGTACCTAATAAAGAGTCTCACTAAATTTTTGTCTCCCCCACCACCTTTATTTTCATTGGATATGTGCAATTTAGCATTTACAAATAATAATAATAATAATAATAATAAAACCTCACTGCCATCAAGTCAATTCTCACTCATAGCAATGCTATAGGTCACAGTAGAACTGCCCCATGGGGTTTCCAAAGCTGTAAGTCTTCACAAAAGCAGACTGCCTCATCCTTATTCAAAACACCCATCTTTTGGTTAGCAGCCCAGTGCTTTAAATACTACGCCACAAGAGAAACTCATACTTTAGGTGGTTGCCTAACTAGCTGTTTATACTTAACCCAGAAGTTAGCATTTATATCAACTCAGTTCCTCTTCAATCTAGTAGACTGAGTTAGCTGAGTACGGGTCCATTGGCATTGAAACCCTCCTTGTACTACATTTTGAATATACACTATTCTCAATGACAATGAGTGCCAAGCATTCCTGTCTGTATTATTTTCGTTATTTGAAAGAAAAAATGACTTGGGTATATGCAACTATGGCATGAGTTTCCAAGAGTCTTCAGAGCCTCATTGAAAAATTAATTCACAGAGACAATTGCTTCAACTAATCGCAGAGAAAGAACTAACATAATAAAGTGTTAAACACACACATACCCTTTTAAATGAATTATATTAATTATTTATTGTCACAATAATGCTTCAGAAACACAACCATATAATAATAAATATTGCTTACATATCTGGGCCAGCTGTGGATCAGATGGATGGCTTTGCTAATCTGAATTGAGCTCCCTCACTTGGAAGCAGATTGGCTGAAGTGCTAGAGGCTATCTTCAGTTAGTACCTTGGGGTCAATTTGCCTCGGCTCCACTTTTTGCTTACCCTCCAGCAGGTGAGTCCTGGCATGTTCTCATGGAAATGACAGAGATGCGAAAAAGCAGTCGGAAACATGCAAACACTCTTTCAGGTCTTTGCTTGCCTATGGCTGCTAACATGCAACTGACCAAATCAAGTCACATTGTTAAGTTCAGAGCAAAGGAACAGAACAGCTCACCCACATGGATGGGTGGGCACTTTAATGTTACAAGCAAAAGGTGCGGATATAGAGTGTTGAAGAACTGAGGCCAAAGGATACAATTTACCATGTTGTTGTTGTTGTTGTTATGTGGCGTCGAGTCAGCCCCGACTCATAGCGACCCCTCCTTGGGTTTCCGAGGCAGTATCACTACGGAAGTAGGATTGCCCAACCTTCCTTCCGAGGAGTGGCTGGTGGGTTTGAACCGCCAGCCTTCTGGTTAGCAGTCAAGTGCTTTAGCCACTATGCTACCAGAGTTTACCATAGACATCAAATTTCATTGAATATAAGAGTTCATTAATTTTATTATTTAAAAAATCCCTCCCAATTAAACTATAATGCCATATTTGTTTAACATGTAAATTTTATTTTATATGTTTACTGAAATAGTTGTTCCTTTATACATAGGTTTTTATCATTTTTATCAGTATGCAGACAAAAAAGGGAAAAAAATCACAAAATAACTAAAAATTCTTTATATTCAGAATATAACTTTTCTAAGTCATTTTAAAACTGAGTGATTAATGTCTGTGTTTTGTCACAAAAACATCATCCCCTGTATTATCAGTAGTACTGGTGATGTACCATTTCTTCAAAAAATGCCCCATTATTTCTTCCAAACCACTTATGTCCATTCTGCCTGTCCTTTCTTAATCCCACCAGGTGTTATAAGAGAATGTTGTGGTCACTTAAAAAATATATATCCGGAGATTCTTTGATAACCTTCCCTTCAAGAGGTGGAGCCTAATATGTCTTCCCTTGATCGTAAGCTGGATTTAGTGGCTCACTTCTAATAAACAGTACAAAGTAGAAGCAATGGTAGAAAATATAATTTATTTAGCGAACATAAGCACAAAGCTGATTCCTATGAGGCAGAGGTCCAAATGATTGATTTTTCCAAACTGCTGAACCATTCCATCATCTCTAACATCAACTACTCCCCTTCCATCAGTACTTTCTATCCTGTCTTTGGCTTCTGTAATTCACTGAAATGTCTCACAGAACTCATTAACAGTTAAGTGATTTATTAGGAAAGTTAAAGCACACAACTTGAGGTTAGGATCAACTTGGATGTAACAGGAACAAGTCAGAATGCAGTTCATCAATCAGGACTTCTACTTCTTGCCCTTAGCTCCCAGGCCCTGCTGGAGACTTGTTGCCATTAGACATTGCTGGGGGCCTTCTGCCTCTGGGACCTGCTAGGGGCCTTCTTGAGTAAGTGTTATAACTTTCAGCTCCTTGGGTTAGCAAGCCCTGTTGTAGCCGTCTTGTGCCACTCTCCTGGTCCTGCCTTGTTTTGCCCCTGTCAATCTTGCTACTGGTGCACCACCTTCTCTTTTATTCCATGTTACAGTGCTCTCTCTCTGTCTTCTGGCTTGAGGAGGTTCTCAGCACAGGAATCCTGGGTCCAAAGGATGCTCTCTGCTCTCGCTCTTCTTCTTGATAAGAGTGGTTCCCCCTGTGCTCTGGGATTGGCAATCTTTTAAGCCCAGTGGGATGGTAAAACTATCCAATCCCCTCGTTAGAGTCCCACACACCTTATTTTCATAGTCTCACCCAATCATTGTATAAGAGTCACACAGACTAAGGCTAGAAGTGTCATATTAAGTAATTCACTTCACTGAAAAAAAAAAAAAACTGTGACTTAGAAAATTAACTCATAAAAAGCTAATGTTTTGTTCATCATGGTCACTTGGTCACTCTTGGATAAGTCTCTCTGGAATAAGTTACTTCCCACGTTGTGAGGATATTCAGACAGCCCTGTGGAGATACCTACATGGTGAGGAACTAAAGCCTCCTGCCAACAGCTATATGAGTATGCCATGTTGAAACCATTTTATTCAGTACCAGTTAGGTCGACTAATGACTGGAGCTCTAGACGAATGGTTGACTCAGTCTCATGTAAGAACTTGACCTGGAAACACCATGCCAAATTTTTCCCAAATTCATGACTCTCAGAAATAATCCTCAAATCTCTCTTGGAAGAAGTACAGCCAGAATTCTCCTTAGGCACGAGGATGGCAAGACTTTGTCTCACATACATTGGACACGTTATCAGGAAGGAACTGTGTCCCTGAAAAGGACATCATACTTGGTAAAGTAGAGGGTCAGCAAAAAAGCAAAGACCATCAATGAGATGGATTGACACAATGGCTACAACAACAACAGGCTCGACTATAGCAATAATTGTGAGGATGGCACAGGACTGGTCAGTGTTTCATTCTATTATATATAAGGTCTATTTGAGTTGAAACTGACTCAAGGACACCTGATAACAGTAATATTTATTGTTTTAAGCCACTAGGTTTTGGAGTAATTTCTTATATAGTAATAGATAACTACTACAGTTAGTTTACAACAATGACAAGTGATATTTTGACAAGAACTTTAAGCAAGTGAAGTTGTCTCATCTGGCCAATATGAATAATAATTGAATCCCTATATGTCCAGCTATTCTGTTTCAATGAATTCTGTACATAATAACTTTTTAGGGCTCAATGCTCAATAATAGGGCATTTAAAAACAATTCAACTAAAATCTTATTCTCCAAAATACTCATAACTCAATTGAAGTAATGACAATATACACACCTATGATCAAGGTCACATATTTTCAGGCAATGGCAACTACATCACAGTTGCCTCTTAACTGTTTATTCTAGGATGCACCTCACTTTCAGACATGTTAATTTCTAAATAATTGTGTGCACGTAGAAGTGATAAAATACAGTTTTTAACATTCATATGGACACTTGCAGTTTCTGAGCCCAAATTAGATACAAGGAAAGGCAGAGTTGTTTAAGTTAGGGTGGTGAATGGCATTTTTAGGGTTCACTGAGAAAGCAAAACTCCTGCTTAACTGACTGGGATCCCAGTGGTGATTTAGGAATGAGTAGGACAGCCAAAAGAAATTATTTCTCTCTTTACATCTAACATAAAGTAATAACCCAAAGTGTTCCATATGACTGAACTCTGTTTCTTTCATCTTCTCCATAGAGCAGCACAAAGCCTTGCATGGAATAAGAACTCACTACATATATATTGAATGAAAAAGCTTTTAGAGATTTCTTATGTCAACATATTTTTCTAGATATATTTTTTGTATTACTTGATTCATAATGTGTTTATTTTACATATTCCAATATTATGAGAGCTCTTTAATGAAGAACACACTAAGCTTTTGACAGTATTGCATTTATAGATCTGATTTGTGAAAACATCTAGATGAGAAATAAGTTCAAGGAAGAATCATTGAAGAGGAACAACATTTGTACCATTAGGGAACAACAAGTACCTTCTGCATTTGTACCATTAGGGAACAACCAGTATCTTCTTGTTTCTATAACACTTTATTTCTAAGTGTTTAGAACTCAGGAGCATAGGATCAAATTGGCATGATAAATAACACTCTACAATTCATGGCATATGCTAACTGCACTATATATATATATATATATATATATATACACACACACATACACAATATCATATTTTATTTTTTATGTATGTATGAATGCATTTTATTATATATTTTTTTGTACAACTTCCACTCTGTATCCCTCTTTGCCTTCACTATTATATCCTCAATGTCTGTCACTTCAATTAATCATATATACATATATGTCAATATGCTTTGGTTGTTGTTGTTGTTGTCACTTGCCATCAAGTAAAGTCTGACTTATGGTGATCCCACATGTGCAGAGTAGAACTGCTACCCAGGGCTTCCAAGGCTATGACCTTTCAGAAGCAGATTGCCAGGCCTACCTTTGGACTTGACTCTAAAGGGTGGGGGGAGGTTTGAACTGCCAACATTTTTACCAGTAGTAAAGTATGTAACCCTTTGAACTTTCAGGGACCATATGTTAGTATATGAAAATAAATATTAGCATTGTATATGGTTTTATTTACATAACTTATATTTTGGTGCTATTTTTAAGTTTCCACTAGCTAATTCTTTGGGGAAAAGGATCACCTGGTACTCCTTCTTAGTCTGTCTTAGTCTGGAAGGTCCCCTGAAAGCTGTCCACTATGGGTGACTCTGATAATATTTGAATTCTGGTAGCACAGGTTCAAGCATCAGAAGAACGAGCAAGCCATCACAGTACCACAAAGGGACATCCAAGAAAAAAAAGAAAAGACCAAACAGGATTTCATAAGAGATTCTGAAAGTTGCTCTTGGACACATAGTAGCTAAAGCAAATGGAAGAAATGATGGAATGAAAGAGACAAACAGAAGATTTCAAAACACATCTCAAGAAGAAAATGTATTATACTGAAATGTGCAAAGATCTGGTGTCAGAACCAAAAGTAAAGAACACATTTATTATTTCTTAACCTGAAAGAAGTGAAGAAAAAATTCAAGCCTCAAGTTGCAATATTGAAGAATTTTATGGGCAAAGCATTGAGTGATGCAGGAAGCATCAAAAGAAGACAGTAGATGACCCTGAGATCAGAATAACTAGATGGTGCCCTACTACCACTGCTGACCATTCAGAAAGAGATCACAATAAAAGGTCCCAGATAAAGTGGGAAGAAAAATATGGAACAAAATTCAAAATCATAAAAAAAGATTAGGCTTACTGGTATGATGAAGACTGATGGAACCCCCAAGTTAGGGCCCTTAGATAAATTTCAAGCTGGGAACTGAAGTGATCCCCTGTGGCTCAACTTTCAGCAAAATGATAGACAGGCCTATAAGGTACAGTGATACCAGGAGGGTATGCACTTATTAGAACAATCAAATATATGAGATCAAGAGTGCAGTATGTGCCCAGAGATAGAGCTAGGAAGGTGGGAGGGGATGGGAAGGAATCCTGAAGACAAGTAGTGAGCACAGGGAGGAAGTGGGAAGAGTGCTTTTTCATTGTGAGGATTTCAGTAAATGTCACAAAACAGAATGTGTATGGATGGTTGAGGGAAAACCAATTTGCTCTGTAAACTTTCACCCAAATCACAATTTAAAAATAAGTAAATAAAAAGGATGGAAGGAATACATAGAGTCACTGTACAAAAGAAGAATTGGTTGATATTCATCCATTTCAGGAGGTATCATATGATCAAGAACAGATGGTAGTGAGGAGGAAGTCTAAGCAGCTCTAAAACCATTGACAAAAAAATGAGTCTCCAAGTAATGATGGAATGCCAATGGAGATCCTTCAACAAACAACTGAACATTGGAAGTGCTCCATTGACTATGTCACTGTGGTAGTTAAGATTATGTGTCAACTTGTCTGGGCCTGGTTTTGAGTGACTGTACAACTGGATGTAGTTATTCCCCATGATGAGAGTGATGATCAGCTCCATGGTAGAATCTACTGTGAGCAGCTGATTAGCTGCCTTAGGGATATGGTCTGCCTCCAGGATATAAGAAGATGCTTTGAGAAAGGTGTTGAGCTTCTTGGCACATCTGGATCCTACATTTGGCTAAGTCATCAATGAGCAGCCTGCCATCAGTGAGTTGTCTGCCAATCTTGGGACTGTTTCTGGACTAGAATTAGTGGCCTGCCATGTTACTTGATAATCTTTGGACTGTGCCATTTTACTGTGCCTCAATGTTGGGCTTGTCAGTCTCAGAAGCCAGCAGCTGCCTGAGTTAAGAGATGCCACCAATTCTAGTGGGCTGAGACCAAGAGGCAAAACTGAAGCCCAAGATCTAGGGGTCTTCACCCAGCCCCTAGAGCTGGCACTTTGAAATTGGACTTCTAGCCTCTAAAACTGTAAGGGAATAAATCCCTGTTTGTTAAACCCATACATTTGTGGAATTTTCTGATAGAGCAGCACCAGAGATAGCTAAAAGAGACACAAAAACTAGAAGATACCTAGGTAACCAACTGGAAGACAACAAGATCCGTGCTTATTCCAAAGAAAGATGATCCAACAAAATGCAGAAATTATTGAACAATATCATTAATATCATAGATATTAATCATAGATGATCATCCATTTCAGAAGGTGGCATATGATCATGAATCAATGGTATTGATGGATGAAGTCAAAGCTGCACTGAAGGAAATGGTGAAAAACAAGGCTCTAAGAATTGACAGAATACCCATTGAGGTGTTTCAACACACAGATGCCCTACTGGAGGCACTCACTTGGTTATGCCAAGAGATTTAGAAGACAGCTACCTGATGAACTGACAGGAAGAGATCCATATTTGTACCCATTCCAAAGAAAGGTGATCCCACAGAATGTGGAAATTATCAAACAGTATCATTAATATCACAAAAAAAGTAAAATCTTACTGAAGACAACTGAAAAATGGTTGCAATGGTATACTAACAGAGAACTTCCAGAAATGCAAACTGGATTCAGAAGAGGATGTGGAACAAGGGACATCATTGCTGCTGTCAGATGGATCTAGACTAAAGGCAAATAATACCAGAAAGATGTTTACTTGTGTTTTATTGACTACACAAAAGCATTCGATTGTGTGGATCATAACAAATTATGGATGACATTGAGAATAATGAGAATTCCAGAACCCCTAATTGTACTCATGAGGAACCTGTACATAGACCAGGAAAAGAACAAGGGGACATTGCATGGTTTAAAATCAGGAAGGGAGTGTGTCAAGGTTGTATCTTTTCACCATACTTATTCAGTTTGTATGCTGAACAAATAATCTGAGAAGCTGGACTGTATGAAAAAGAACATGGTATCAGGATTGGAGGAAGGCTCATTAACAACCTGAGATACACAGACAACACAACTTTGCTTGCTGAAAGTGAGGAAGACTTGAAGCACTTACTGCTGAAGATTGAAGACTACAGTCTGCAGTATGGATTATACCTCAACATAAAAAATACGAAAATCCTCACAACTTGACCAATAAGCAGCATCATGATAAATGGAGAAAAGATTGAGGTTGTCAAAGACTTCATATTACTTACAATCAATGTCAATGGAAACAGTGGTCAAGACAACAAAAGATGTATTGCATTGGGCAAATCTATTGCAAAAGACCTCTTTCAAGTGCTAAAGAGCAAAGATATCCCCCTGAAGACTAGATGCACCTAACCTAAGCCATGGTATTTTCAATTGCCTCATACACATGCGAGAGCTAGACAATGAATAAGGAAGACCAAAGAAGAGTTGATGCTTTTGAGTTGTGGTGTTGGTGAAGAATGCTGAAAGTACCATGGACTGCTAAAAGAATTAACAAATATGTCCTGGAAAAAGTGCAGCTGGAATGCTCCTTGGAAGCAAAAATGGCCAGACTTCATCTCACCTACTTTGGTCATGTTGTCAGAAGGGACCATTCTCTGGAGAAGGATGTCATGCTTGGTAAAATGGATGGTCAACGAAAGAAGGGAGGACCCTCAACAAAATAGATTGACATGGTGGCTGCAGCAATGGACTCAGGTATATCAGGGATCATGAGGCTGACACAGGACCAGGCAGTGTGTTGTTCTGCTGTACATAAGGTCACTATGAGTCGGAGATGACTTGATGGCACATAACAACAACATCATTAATAGCACACAAAATAAAAGTTTGCTGAAGATAATTTAAAAATGGATGCAGCACTACATCACAGGGAATTTCCTGGAATTCAAGCCAGACTCAGAAGAAGACATGGAATGAGGGATATCATTATTAATATCAGATGGGACTTGGCTGAAAAATAGAGAATACCAGAAAAATGCTTATCTGTATTTTATTGACTGTGAAAAGGCATTTGTCTGTGTAGATTATAGATAACATTGAGAAGAATGGAAATACCAGAACACTTAATTATGATCATGCACAATGTATACACAGACCAAGAAGCAGTCATCAAACAGAACAATAAGATTGTTTAAAGTTGGAAAAGGTGTGCTCCATGATTGTATCCTTTCAACATATTTATTCAATCTGTATGCTGAATGAGTAATTTGAGAAGCTGGACTATATGAAGAAGAAAGCAGCATCAGGTTTGGAGGAAGACTCATTAACAACCTGCAATGTGCAGATGACACAACCTTGCTTGCTGAAAGTGAAGAATATTTAAAGCACTTACTAATGAAGATCAAAGAGTATGAATTACACTTCAACACAATAGGACCAATAAGCAACATAATGATAAATGGAAAAAATAGCGATGTTGTCAAGGATTCATTTTACTTCAATCCATAATCAATGTCCATGGAAACAGCAGTCAAGAAATCAAATGACATTGCATTGGGCAAATCTGCTGCAAAACACTTGTTTAAAATGTTAAAAAGCAAAGACATCACTTTGAGAGCTAAGGTGTGCCTGACCCAAGCCATTTTCTTTTCAATAGCCTCATACGCATAAGAAACTTGGACAATGAAAAAGGAAAATCAAAGAAGAATTGATGTCTTTGAATTATAATTCTGGCGAATAATATGGAACATACCTTGAGCTGCCAAAAAAATGAAGAAGTCTGTGTTGGAGTAAGTACAGCGAGAATTCTCCTTAGAATCAAAGATGGCAACACTTTGTCTCATAGACTTTGGACATGTTATCAGGAAGGATTGGTCTCTGGAAAAGGGACATTATACATGGTAAAGTAGCCAAACTAAAAACCAAACCCACTGCCATTGAGTAAATTCTGACTCATTATGACCCTATTGGACAGAGTAGAGCTCAGTATGGCTGGAATATGAGAGTTGAAGCTGGAATAATAGTGAGAAGTGGATCATGAGGTCCTTGTGAGCCTGGTTAATGAACCTGTGCTTTATCTTACAAGAAGTAGGCCACACTGGAGGACAACAAATGATGAAATAATATGGTTTGCCTTTCAGATCTACTTCAGACTACAGTGTAGAGTAACATGGAAATTAGCATGATGGTAACTAAGGAAAAGAGGCCTTGAGTGGCATTAAATGTTTGACTAATTGAAAGATTGGCAGTAGGAGTCTACCAAGAGGTACCTTGGAAGAAAGGCCTAGCAATCTACCTCTGAAAGATTACAGCCATTGAAAAACCTATGGTGCACAGTTATACTCTAAAACACCTGGGGACTACTCAACAACTGGTTTTTTTTTTTTTTTTTGAGAGCTAGAGAAACCAGTCAAGGAGGAATCAGTTACCATAATATACTTGAGAAAGGATGGTGACCTGAAAGCCTCTTGAAATAAAGAATACTACTAAAAAGTAGACAGACTTAAAAAGATACTTGTTGTTGTTGTTGTTATGTGCCATCAAGTCGGACCTGACTCATAACGACCCCTCCTTGGGTTTCCAAGGTGATATCACTACGGAAGTAGATTGCCCAACCTTCCTTCCTAGGAGTGGCTGGTGGGTTTGAACTGCCAGCTTTCTGGTTAGCAGTCAAGTGCCTTAGGCACTATGCTACCAGAGCTCCCTAAAGATGCTTAGTAGACCAAATTAAAAGAACTCATGAATTGACTGCATGTGGGTGGGTGGAAAAAATGAAAAAAAGATGAGTATCATTTACCGGTTTCAGGTTTAGCTATTTTTCTTAGAAATTGTCCAATGTTTGTAAACATTCAGGAATTATTTTGAATGTTTTATATATTTGCACTGCCTTTTCAGAATTACAGCATTTGTATTTTGTTTATGCTGTACACAGCTAGTGTTTTGAAGTAAAGTAAAAATCTGAACTGTGTTAATGAAACTAAGAGGACTTGCTTAAGTAAGCAGAAATGAATCAGATTGTTCATAAAATCCTCTGTCTAATTTTTTGTGGATTATAAATATGGTCTAATAATGGAATTTCAGTTCCTTTCTGAAAACAAAGAGGATGAATTAACATTCTTTTCCTCCCTTAATCTGCTGCTCTCATAAACATTGATTGACTACTTATGAATTTGTCATTTCCAAAACCAATAATTGTGGAGACAACTGCTGGTGTGTGACTTGAGAGTTGCCAAAAGTGCCATCTGTCTGATGGATTATAGATAACTATATTATTATCTCCTTTGGCTTTAAAAATTGTCCCTTAGATTTTAAGAAAATACAACCGAAAGCTAACAAACAGACAAATCACAGGCTGTTTTGACTAAAATTATTATTATTAAAATGTTACTTAAATGCATGTGTGGGATTAAGGATTTAAATTTACCCAAAATCCGAAGTAATTTGGTCTTTGTCCTTGTTTCTGAGAGATAACTTCTAAAACTTAGCCATTTCCCCAGTGATTGAAGTGTGTTTGATAAAGCCTACAAGTATACCTGAGCGGGCTGATCAGGCTGGAAATACTATTACATGAATCCGTACAACTTCAGGAGAGGAAAGGTTGATTCAATTAACACGTCTACATAATGAGGCTCCAATAAACTCTGGACGTGAAAGGTCCATGGGCTTCTTGGTTGATGACAGATATCCATGAACATGAGAGAGTAGTGTTTTCTTTTTCTTTTTCTTTTTTAAATAAAAGGTCCTCCTTGGTACCACTTCCAGACCTCACCCTATGCATCCCTTCATTTGTATCTTTTTGCTATAATAAAATAAAAACCTACTGCCATAGAGTCGATTCCATCTGATCGATTTGCTTTATCCCCTTGCTTTATCTTCCCTTAGCTGAGCAGCTGGCGGGTTTGAGCCACCAAACTTCTGGTTAGCAGTCACATGTCTTAGGTACTGTGTCACCAGAGCTACTTCAGAATACTTTCCATCAATTCTGTGAGTCCTTCTATTCTAGTGAGTTATCAAACTGAGGGAGTTTGGGGAGCCTGTGGGTCAGAAGTGAGGGTACCAGAGATCTCCAAGCTGGTATCCTAAGGAAGTAAAAAAAAAAAACAAAGAAACCTCACTGCCTTCGAGTGAATTGGACTCATACTGATTCCTTGGGTTTCTGAGGCAGTATCTTTACAGCAGTAGATTGCCCAGTCTTCCTTCTGTGGTGTAGCTGGTGGGTTTGAACCTCCAGCCTTCTAGTTAGCAGGCAAATGCCTTAGACACTACGTCACCAGAGCTCCAAAGGAATTATAGGGAACCCCTAAATTTTTAAGCAGCAGGTGAAAAGTGAGAGTATCATGGCATATGACACATTGGGCAGACTTGGCAGTCTGCAGGCCTGTGTCGTTCAGCTTGTAAGCTCTGACCTGGCTCTGGGAAGTCAGGTGTAGAGGAAAAAGTTCTATGTCAGAACAGAGGGGAATAGAATTGATAATAAGTTGATTTGGATTGATCAACACACACTTGCTAATAGAATGATTTTGACTTTTTTCACAATATATAATATAAAATTAGGTTATAAACTTCTTGTACTTATAACTCTCCTACCAAATTAAATATAAAAATTAACTATAAGACTAATAATATTCAAATTAATAATAGATTTTCTATGACCACTGATGTCATTTTATTGAACTTAATTTGTAGCTAGCAGCCCTTTACCAGATAAATAAATTCTTTCACTATATTTAGTGCCTAAGGCATTTGACTGCTAACCAGAAGATTGGTGGTTCAAATGCACCAGCCATTCTACAGAAGGAAGACTGGGTGATCTACTTCCATAAAGATTCACTACCTGGGAAACTCAAAGGGGGTCGCTATGAGTCAGAATGGACTTGATGGCAGTGAGTTTGGTTTTGGTTTTTTGGGAGCTCTGGTAGCATAGTGCCTAAGGCACTTGACTGCTCACCAGAAGGCTGGCAGTTCAAACCCACCAACCACTCCTCGGAAGGAAGGTTGGGCAATCCTACTTCCGTAGTGATACTGCCTCGGAAACCCAAGGAGGGGTCGCTATGAGTCATGGCTGACTCGACGGCAAACAACAACAACAACAACAACAACAACAAAAACATTTTGGCAGGCAGTACTGACACTTGGGCACAACTTAGTGCAAACTAATCATTTACTGTTAAGTTCACATCTGTTTATTTCTTATTAGTCAGAAACCATAACAATAGTACTACTCAGCACCAATAAGAACTGTAAACATAAACTTCAGGACTAAAATTACAGGAAATACTGAGCTATCCAGTGGTCATTCAGAAGATCGAGGACATGTCTACATTACTTTTAAAGATTATCATCCAAAGAAAATCATCAAATGATCAAAATCTTGAAAAACTCCTTGAGAATTATCAGAATTTGTGGGAAGCAGGTTCATAGACTGATCCCCAGCATGATGAGTTATAAGAACTGATAGCCAAGAGTTAAAATACAAATGTTATCTATAAAGATTAGCATATCTGGCATAGTACCTAAGGCATTTGACTGCTGACCAGAAGGCTGGCTGTTCAAACCCACCAGCCACTCCACAGAAGGAAGATTGGGCAATTTAGTTCCATAGAGATACTACTTCGGAAACCCAAGGAGGGGTCATTATGAGTCTGAACCGACTCGATGACAGTGAGTCTATGAAGCAAGGAGTGTACCCAAGACCATGTATAGGGTTGGCAGACAATGGTTTTACAAGTGTATTTGTGTGTTCTGTAAGAATTCCCAGGGGTATAGTATAGCTGACAAGGCACAAGGTTGTAGTCACTTCTTGGTCACAGCCAGCTACCCAGAAGAAGCTAGTAGTTGAACCTGTGGGCTTGGGACCATAGTTGCAGAGGACATCAAGTGCAATTGGCATAACATATTACACAAAACATTGTTCCACCTCCTACTTTGGCGAGTAGTGACTGGGATCTGAAAAGCTTGCAAGCAGCCATCTAGATGCAACGATGGGTATCTCCTTGTCCAGAGCAAAGAAGAATGAAGAAAACCAGAGATTCATGGAAGCAATTAGTTCTTATGACCGGTACACCATGCAATCCATGCCTATACAACTATGAGACCAGAAGAACTAGATGGTGGCTGGCTACCACAGTCAACCACTCAGAGGAGGAGATCCTGGATAGAGAGGGAGAACAATGTGCAGCAAAACTCAGAATCATTTGGAGAAAAAAAAAAAAGAAATGGGGGCCAGGTTTGCTGGTCTGATGGAGCCTGGTGGAACCACTGAGACTATGGTCCCTGGCTGTCCTTCAGGTCTGGAATTAGACCCACACCTGTGGCTTTCAGTCAAACAAAAGATAGGCATATGAGTTAAACATGTACCTGCAGTAGATATACTCCTTGGAGAGAACAATCATGGGAGAAACAGGGGCTATTTATGCACAGGGAGACAGTTCAGGGAGCAGGAGTGCATGGAGGGATGGACATAGGGAAGAAATAACTATTGGGAGGAAGTGAGAGGGGAGCTGTTGCATTAGGGCAAATTGTAGTCAATGTCATGAGACAACATGTGTGTGAACTGCTGTATGGAAAGTGAATTTGCTCTGTAAAATTTCACCCAAATCACAATAAAACAAAATAAAATAAAAACTTCAAAATAAGTTGATTAGAGAAGGAAAGGACCTTGGAGAAAAAGAAAGACAAATATCTTGGCTGGAGTGAAACAGTTGAAAAATGATCAGTACATAAAACATTTGCAGGAATGATATGAATCTTTCAGAACATACCAGAAGGCATTAGGCAGGAGAGTCTGAAGCAATGGGCATGAGGAGAGAGAAGAAAGTGATTATAAGGGGTCAAGATTGAAGAAAATTGTGACTTTAGTAAATATTACAGATAGAAGTTACATTATTCTAGTCAATTCAGCTATGCTCATGTGAAAGAAAGGCCTGGAAATTTACTTCCAAAAATTAGCCAATGAAAACTCTGTAGATCATAGTAGAATATTGCCCAGTTATCAAGGATTAGGAACATGACACAGGACCAGCAACATTACATCCTGCGATACAGACAGGCAGATCCGTGAGTGGCCCAAACAAACACTTGAATTCTATTGGAAAGGTTTGTAGCTCAAGCCCACACAGGGGTACCAAGGAAGACAGGCCTGGTGATCTGCTTCTGAAAAACTTCAGTTCTACCTTGACACATGTAGAACCACTATAAGTCAGAATCAACTGGATGGCAAAAGTTAAAGCTATCCAAGGCAACTCTGAAGCCAACCCCACAACAACTAACTAAGAGCCACAGCATGCTTATGTAAAATTAAAATACTCAAGAAACTAAAGAGACAGATTTTTAAAATTAACAGTATCAGTGTCAGGTGTGATTGTTTACATCACTGACTTAACCAAACAGCCTTTTAAAAGTGTGATATTTTTGATAAATGAGGAGCTATTGATATTGTGTATTATGACTTTTTATTATTGAATGGTGGTGTTGTTAGGTGCCATTGAGTCATCTCTGACTCACAGTGACACTATGCACAGCAGAACAAAATACCTCCCAGTTCTGAGCCAGCTCCATGATTCTTGGTGCACTTGAGTCCATTGTCACTGCCACTGTGTGAATCCATCTCTTTGAGGGTCGTCCCCTCTTTCATTAACCCTCCACTGTACCAAGCATGACATCCTTCTCCAGGGAATGGTCTCTTCTGACAACATGACCACAGTATGTGAGACAAAGTCTGGCCATTCTTGCCTCCAAGGAGCATTCTGGCTTCACTTCATTCAGGACAGATTTGTTAGTTCTTTTAGCAGTCCACGGTACTTTCAGCATTCTTCGCCAACACCACAGCTCAAATGCATCAACTCTTCTTCAGCCGGAATTCCTTATTCATTATCCAGCTCTCACATGCATATGAGGCGATTGAAAATACTATGGCTTGCGTCAGGAGCACCTTAGTTCTCAAGGAGGTATCTTTACTCTTCAGCACTTGAAAGAGGTCCTTTGAAGCCGATTTGCCCAGTGCTATATGTCGTCTCATGTCTTGACTGCTACTTCCATTGGCGTCAATTGTAGAACCAAGCAATGTAAACTCTTTTGTACATAGACCAGGAGGCTGTCGTTCAAACAGAAAAAAGGGAACACTACATGGTTTAAAATCAAGAAGGGAGTACATCAGGGTTGTATCCTTTCACCATACTTATTCAATCTGTATGCTCAGCAAATAATCTGAAAAGCTGGACTATATGAATAAGAATGTGACATTAGGATTGGAGGAAGAATCATTAACATGCAATATGCTGACAACACAGCTTTGCTTGCTGAAGGTGAGGATGACTTGAAGTATTTACTGATGAAGATTGAAGAATACAGTCTGCAGTTTGGATTACATCTCAATATAAAGAAAACAAAAATCCTCATAACTCGTCCTATAAGCAACATTACGATAGAGAAAAGATTGAAATTGTCAAAGACTTCATTATTTGAAAAGAAAGACTTATTTTTCAAATAAGCCTATTATGTATTGGAAGGAGCTCTGGTAGCCCTGTGGTTAAAGCACCGGCCTACTTACCAAAAGGTCAGCTGTTTGAACCTGTCAGCCTCTTCTTAACAGAACGATGAGGCCATCTGCTCCCTTCAAGATTTACAGCCTTGGGAACCTTACAGGCAGTTCTACTCTGTCCTACAGGATCACTGTAAATCGGAATTGACTCAATGGCAGTGGATTTATTATATATTGACAGATTGTTTACTTCAGAAATGGCTCATCTGGTATGAAATGGATTATTCTAAGCAATCCAGTTTGGTGAAGATTCAACCTTCTGAAAAGTTTTGAGAACACGGTGGCTCTGTGAAAATAATAACCATTTACTAGAAATCATAAACCATAGACAAGAGTCCCAGATCTAGCAATATTTAGCTAGCTACATGATTCCTCTGTGTTTCAATTAACTATAATAGGGGAAATTTGGCTTAAATAATTACCTATATCATCAAATTGTTTAGAAAAAGAAATGTCATCCAAACTGCATTTGAAAGTTTTGTAATAACATTAAACAAATTTGGATCTCACATGTTATCATTTAAAGAAAATTTCCATCTCACCATATATATGTGCTTGGTTAAGAGTATGGACACTAAATTCTAAATGACAATCTACCTCAGTATTTAAATTGCAAGAAGAAAGAAAAATACACCATATTTTTATAATACTGTTTTTATTACCTCAATCTTTATAAACAACACATTCTGGCATTTCTTATTGCCATTCCCAGGAAAACAACCTACCCTAAGGATTTTACAGTGAATGTTTTTGTTTATTAACATAATCAAGCAATTTCTGTCTGAGAAATTGTGCCTCAAGGCCACCATAGAACTACACAAATTTTGATTCATTAATGATCAAATAAAGAATGTAACCTTTTCAAGTTCCTCAAATATTTCCTTGCTAAGATTCTGTCTTTTTGTTTTGCTTCCTCCCTCCTCCCCAGTTTTTCTGAACTTCTAATTAGTATAACAAGGTTTTTCCTAGTGATAACTCTTCAGGGCAAGGAAAACCAACTTGGTTAGATCTCCTTTCTTTTCCATGGCATGCCCTGTTCTCTTGCACATAGGAAATCTCATTTTGGGTAGTCATCCTAAAGAGACATAAAATGCCATGTGGGTGGGCAAGCCCAGGATCAGAGAGCTGCCTCAGACTTCTGTCTCCAGAGCAGCTACAGGAAGCTCTTTGATTTTCAGCTTGTGCCATAGAACTCCATCTGCTGCAAAGACATTTCCTCGGGGTTGGGTTCCTGAGCAGCTGATCCTTTTCTGCTCCTTCTTTATAGACTCTTCCATTAAAGAAACATTATCAACTGTTCCTTATATTGTCTTCATTTATCTGAGTCTTTTGAAAATACACTGAAAAAGCCAAGAATTCTAGAAAGTTCCTATGGGAGTTCTAAAATTTTAATTTTGTTTTTGAAATATGTTGTCATTTTAAACACACACACAGAAAATCTGGCAATGGCTGTTTAGAAAGGAAATTGAAAAGATGGGAAGTGTCTGTTTTGGCTCTGAGTAAATAGACCCATAAAATGAGCCAGCATGAAAAGGTTGATGAAGGAAGGCGTCTTCTCACGAGCTGAAGAGCACCCGTGATCCACTTGACCACTGTGATGCAGACCTTTTTAAGCCCTGTAAAATTTATTTCTCTCCTTTATTATTTAAAAGATCTATCAGATTTTATTTGTTTTGGATTTTTATTGATTATCTCTCAGAATTTGGTTACAAAGGTTTGCAACAGATGTGAGGATAAATATAGGATTATTTGAACTTTTATAGTGAACTTCTAATATCTTTCCCCATATAACCAGTGACATTCAATAATTAAGAAACTGTGGACCACTAATAATAAACCAGGTCATTTGTTGTTCTTTGGTGCCATCAAGTCAGCTCCATTTTATAGCAACCTTACGTGTAACAGAATGAAATGTCCTCACAATCATTTGTAAGTTTGGGCCCATTTTTTCAGCCACTGTGTCCACCCATCTCATTAGGAGTCCTTCTCTTTTCACTGTCCTTCAACTTTACCAAGCCAAATGTCCTCTAGAGAATAGATCAGGGGAACTAATCCAAAGTAAATGAGGCAAAATCATGCCATCCTCGCTTCTAAGGAGCATTCTGGCAGTCCTTTATCCAAGACAGATTTCTTAGTTCTTCTGGCAGCCCATGATATATTTGAAATTCTTTGCCAACACCACAATTCAAATGAATCAATTCTTTTTTCATTATGTAATTTCAAATGTATAATCTTTTAGGGGCAAAAGTGATATTACTTTAAAAATAATGCCACCTCCTTTAATAACTGTTTTCTATGGCCTTTATTAAAAGTTACCACAAACTTGGTGGCTACAACAGATATCTAGTCTCTTACAGTTTTGAATGTCAGTGGTCCAAAGTCTGTATCACTGGGACAAAAGTGATGTATCTGCAGAGTGAGCTCCCTCTAGAAGCTCTAGGGGAGAATTCAGCTCTTATCTCTTCTCTTTAATGACCACTGATATTCCTTGGCTTGTGGCTGCATCACTCCAATCTCTGCTTTCTGGCTACATTGCCTTCTCATTTTCCTTCTTTGTAGTCAAATCTCTCCCTACCTCTCTCTTGTAAGGATACATGTGATATCTTTTAGGGTCTATCCTAATGTCTGGGCACTTGAAATTTGCCCTAATGGGCTGAGAGATTGAAGAAGGTGCCTGGCAACCCCATGATGGTAATATAGGAGTTTATTAAGGAATTACTTACAAGCCAAAGAGCAGCTTTGTGCCAGAGCCTTGGAACTCCAAGACCACCCTTGCAGGTGTTACGTTAAAGTGATTTAGCAAGTGGGAAGAAGCTAGTAGCAAGCAAGAGTGTAGCCACATTTGTTCCCCTATGTGATAATTGGAGCTGTGTGTCAACTTGGCTGGACCACAATTCTGAGTGGTTTAAGCAGTTGTGTTGTGGGTTATTCCCAGGATAAGATCAGATGTATATGTTTTGAGCAGCCAATCCATTGAAAGGGAGTTTCCCTAGGGGTGTGACCTGCTTCCAATATATTTATGGACATCCTGGGAAAAAGAGACACTCTTTTGTGGATCAGGATCCTGTTGTACTGCCTACAATGTCCATGAGTGAGCAATCCACCATTCGGCCTGGAGATCTTGGATTTGTCATTTGTTAGAGTCAACAGCCAGTAATAGCCTACCAGCCTTGAGCTCGTCAACCCCTGCAGCTGCGTGAGTTGGGAAAAGCCTCCAGCTTGACATCTGATCCAAGAACTTGGGGCTTGCCAGCTTCTCTAAGTGTGTGAGCCATTTTCCTAAGATACATTTATATATATATATATATATACACACATATTGGGAGCTCTGGTAGCATAGTGGCTAAGACACTTGCCTGCTAACCAGACGGCTGGTGGTTCAAACCCACCAGCCACTCCTCGGAAGGAAGGTTAGGCAATCCTACTTCTGTAGTGATACTGCCTCGAAAACCCAAGGAGGGGTCGCTATGAGTTGGGTTTGACTCGACGGCACATAACAACAACAACACAACATACACACATATACATACATACATAAGCTGTACTGGTTTTGCTTCTCTAGAGCCCACCCTGTACCTGATAATCAGGATATTGTCAAAAATCCTCATCTCAAAATCCTTAATCATATCTGCAGTCTTTGCCATATAAGGTAACATTTATAGGTTCCAGAGATTAGGATCTGACATCATAGGAAAACATTATTCAGCCTACTAAAATAACCATCTGTCCTTCCAACTTGAACCTCTCTTATTGGATGGACAACTGCAATAAATAAATTCCCATTAGCATTTTGGGTTTTAGAGTTAATAATTTTATATTAATATTCTGAAAATCAACATATTTTAAAAGCTATACTCAGAAGGAAGGTTGGGGAAATCTGCTTCTGTAGCAATATTGCCTTGGAAACCAAGGAGGGGTCACTATGAGTCAGGTTCGACTCAACTGCACATAACAACAACAACATAATATAAAGTATTTGTTAAACTTTCCAAACCTTTTTGAAGCAATATTTTTGTAGAAACATGGTTTTGTACACCAGTTAACATTACTTATTTCTCCCCTATCAGTATATTTTCCACAGTTTTCCTTAGGTAATCAAGTAAGGACTTTGAGTAATTGATATTTAAATTTTCCTATTCCCACATCCTTTTCTAGTTCTCCTAGACACAGATGAAATAAAATACAAAACTTTACCCTGCATTTAATATCCATTGAGCTAAATGATTCTATATATTATACCACACTAAAAAAAAAAAAAAAAAAAAAAAGCCATGCCGTCTAGTGGGACCCGACTCCTTGGGTTTCCAAGGCAATATCACTATGGAAGTAGATTGCCTATCTTCCTTTCAAGGAGAGGCTGATGGGTTTGAACCGCCAGACTTCTGGTTAGCAGTCAAATATACACATCAAATATTAACTGTGTAGATTCTAATTCAGGAATTTCCTTGGGACCATCAGTCTGAAAACCCATTTATCTCACCTGCTACCACCGATAGTTTATCTTTTTCCTTGGCTGTCATGCAAGATATGGGGGATGCTTGCTGCTGTGTTGAAGTTTCAATTTTTTTTTTTTTAAGATCAATTGTATAAGATGATTTCTAGACACCTCCTAGACACACATTTGAAATATCTTCACTGAGATGAGTAACTCACATTCTCCAGGGGAATATTCACAAGCTTACAGTCTTTGAAGCAGCCAGAAACACTTCAGAAAATAACTCCGACTGAGCTTTGCCTCCACAATCTAGGTACTGAGATTTCATCTTTTCATTTCCTGCATCCATCACTGGATGCCTCTCTAACATACCCACTATTAGGAAAATATTTCATCCAAACTTCAAAACTCCCTAAGGGAGAAATGTTAATTCCTTGAGTAAAAGTTATCATTTTTGTCTATTTCTTCTTCAGTCTCTTCCCATCTAATGTATAAGTCATATATGTAAGTATATACATTTATAAATATATATTTATCTATTTTTATATATTTATCTTTTTCTACCTTGTTGAACATGTTAGGGTTTTTTTTTCTCCCTAAAACAATTCACAGACTCCATTTCTAAGAGATGTGTTTAGTCATCTATTATTTATTGCCCAGCATCACTTTTCCTATTTTCCAGGGCATAATTTATCAAATTCCTTCCTCTAAGCCATAAGGCATAGATTCATTGAAATCCCAAATTAATCACCAGGAGTAGGTCCTTAGATCAATTACAGTATGTGCTATCCTGCTGGTTCTAAAGATAGTTTTAGGGATAGTACATGATTTAAGATGTGTTCAATTGAAGGCAACAGAAAACTCATCCAATACTATATTTATTGTTACCCCATCCCAAGCCTGAATATATAAGGTTTCTGTGTTGGCTGAACCATTTGATGGCATCATCAAGCACCCAGACACTCTATATTCTTCCTACTCAAAGTACGACTCACTCTGAACTGTCAAGTTTAGAGAACTATGGTGACTGCCTGAGTTTGAATCTCCTTGTACTTGTCCCAAGCTATCAAACAAATATACACACAGGAGGAGAACAAATAAAGTCACAAATGTCTTACACTTTAAGCATTACTAGGAGACAGATAAGCAATGCAAGCTTCAAATTATTTACAGTAGAGGAAAACTAAATCAAATTCCAACAGAGCCCCTACCTACCTCTTACTGCTGCAATTCTGTGTCTAGAAGAATGGAAGATGAGCAGCTAGAGAGAGTCAATTAAAAGGGATAGAGAGGAGTGATGGTCTTAAGACAAAGCAGAGACAGAATCAATTCCAGAAAGAGAAAAGCCAACATTAAATGCCAAAATAATCACCTATGGTGCAGTTAAGTACTTAATATGTCCCTTTTAGACATGGTGCTTGTGATTCTCACCAGATGGCTGGGTTGTTGTTGTTGTTATGTGTCGTCGAGTCAAACCCGACTCATAGCGACCCCTCCTTGGGTTTCCGAGGCAGTATCACTACGGAAGTTTGCCCAACTTCCGAGGAGTGGCTGGTGGGTTTGAACCGCCAGCCTTCTGATTAGCAGGGAAGTGTATTAGCCACTATGCTACCAGAGCTCCCTAAGAAAGTGAAGAAGTACTCAAAACACAATGTGGAACATTTCACAAGAAAAAAGGAACCAGCTTTAAGGGCTGCCATTAGCAGAATCTGGAGCAGTTTTAGCAAAAAGATAATTAAGGATCGTAATAAATTAATAATCATTGAATAAACAGGGAATCCTGTTACTTCCAGAATAAACCCCATAACTGTGAGTATTGTCTGTGAGTTCTGCGTGACCACTGCAACAAATCATTGAACCCAAGAGGGAAGTAATGAGTGCCATGGGAAGGACAGCTGGTGTCAAAATTGGTAAAAGAGTTAGAGAGTGGCAGAATATTTGACCACTGCTTCATCAGCTCAGACTTGCCAGTCTCTCTGTGGGAGAAACATGTACAACAGAACAAAACACTGCTCAATCCTGAATCATCCTCACAGTCATTGCTATGTTTGAGCCCATTATTTGCAGCCACTGTGTCAGTCTATCTTGTTGAGGATTTAATTCTTTTTCACTGACCTTCTGCCTTACCATGCATGATATCCTTCTCTAGGAATGGGCCCCTCCTGATAACTTGTTTAAAGCACAAAGAGACAAAGTCTCGCTATCCTCGCTTCTAAGGAGCATTCTGGCTGTACTTCTTCCAAGATAGATTTGTTTGTTCTCTGGCAATCCATGATATACTTCAATATTCCTTGCCAATACGACAATCCAAAAGCATCAACTCCTCTTCAGTCTTCCTCATTCATTGTTGAGCTTTCATGTGATATGAGGCTATTGAAAATATTATGGCTTGGGTCAGGCACACCTTAGTCCTCAAAGTGATGTCTTTGCTTTCCAACACTTTGAAGGGATCTTTTACAGCAGATTTTCCCAATGCAAAATGTCATTGGATTTCTTGCCTATTGCTTCTAAAGGCGTTGATTGTCAATCCAAGTTTAGAAAAAAAAAAAGATTATGGGTATTATTAAAAGTATGAATGCAAAAGTAACCACTAGAATAAAAATATAAAGCTTCCTATACAACAAAGTAAATTTTTTAAAAAACAGAAAGGGCACACCAAAGAGATAGAGAAACCCATATCATGTGTCATCTAAATGATACATCTAAATGTATCACAAGATACATAGTAATCATAACATAATACAACAAAATTGAAACTGAACATGTCAATCATATCAACAAATGTGAATGGGTTTAACTTGTTTGTTTCTTAAAATAAATATGTTCAAATTGTCTTACAAAGAAGAACTCAAATCTATTCTCTAAAACAGAGACCCACCTACAATGCAGTAATTCAAAAATAATAAAGTAAAAGGATAGACTAAACATTCTAGGCAAATAGAATAGATAAGGAAGCACAAGTTGAGATTTTGATACCAGAAAAAGTAGAATTTAAGGCAAAAACTAAGCAAACTAAAAAATGACCTTTTTAATGTTAAAAGCCACATTCCACAATGCAGATATGAGTTTTGAATACTTATGCACAATGAAAAAAAAAGAAACTACCTATATGAAACTGAAATTATGAGAGATTCATTGAAAAGTAAATAGGAACATAATAATTAGAAGAGGCATTCTAATCAGTATAACAGAGTGGTTAAAAAAATAAATAAAGACATAAAGGATATAAACAACATAATCAATAAAGCAGATCTTTTTGGATATATAAAAAAACACTACATTTTAATTAAATAGAATATGTTGTTGTTGTTGTTATTTACCATCGAGTCAGCCCCAACTCATAGCGACCCCTCCTTGGGTTTTCAAGGCAGTATCACTACGGAAGTAGGATTGCCCAACCTTCCTTCCGAGGAGTGCCTGGTGGGTTTGAACCACCAGCCTTCTGGTTAGCAGTCAAGTGCCTTAGGCACTATGCTACCAGAGCTCCTAAATAGAATATACTCTCACAATATATTTTCTCAAGTACACATGAAATAGTTGGGGGTGGGGGGAACCCTGACCACATATTAGGGCACAAAAATCAGCAATAGTTTCCATAAAGTAGAAATATTTTATCAATATTCCTTGATCTCAAAGCAATATAAGTAGAAACTAAAAATGAAATAAAAAGCAAAAATGTCCTCCACCTGGAATAAGAGACATTTAATACAGAATGCAGAAAGGCAAAGAAGAATCTTGTAGGGATGGAACAGAATTGGAGATATTAGTAAGAATTCATGATTTCCAAAATATGGATGTAATGTATATATGTGTATAGTGTATTTTGAGACGAATAACATGCATCTTCTACAATTGTTTGCCAACTGCTCCCTCCCCTTGGGAGGCATTTTCATAAGCGTCATTATGCCAATTTATTTTTTACATGTTGTTATAAAATTAAAAAAAAAAAAAACATAGTTGATGCTTTACAAAAATATCTCCCAGGAGAAGGGAGCTGTTGGTGAACAAATCTAGAAAGGCACGTGTTATTTATGTAAAAATGCAGTGTACATAGACATATATATATATATATATATATACACATATATACATATGTGTGTATATATATGTTTGTGTATAGAAACACATGTATGTGCACGTCTGAGTAAACAGATATATGATGCATGCTGGTATGTATGTAAATGTATATGTGCATGCATGTATTTTCTAGCTCTGTCCACTGTCATTAGAACCAACTCCACAGTAGTGAGCTTGGTTTTTGTTTTGTTTTATTTTTTCAGTCCACTGAAAGGGCAAAGACATTGCAATAGCAATGGTTGTAATAAACATACCTGGATCACATATCTTACTTAGTCTCTAATTCAATTCTACCCTAAAAAGGAACAAGATTCCAGGGAGTAATGACTAATTCTAGAACTAGGGCAGGGTAGCTACATGTGAGACTAGAATGTTTTATTATACCAGAAAGTGAAGAAGTACTCAAAACACAATGTGGGACATTTTACAAGAAAATAGGAACCAGCTTTAAGGGCTGCCAGGAGCTCTGGTAGCATAGTGCCTAAGGCACTTGACTGCTCACCAGAGGACTG
>NW_006921632.1:15421184-15423584 GCF_000298275.1 Orycteropus afer afer | reverse complement strand
GTGGCACAAAACAATGTTCTGGGAGGTGCCCACTCTCTCTCAGTTGCTTAGAGTTCCGATGCTGTGATTGGCTAGTTTTGCTACTCTGCCAGGCTCAAAAAGAGGCCTCCTAGAAGCAGAACTCTCTCTGACTGCTGGTTGAGGAAGATGTGCTGCTGCTGAAAGAGACACGGGCTCCTGAGACACGGGTTGCTGGGAAAGAGACGCAAGAGACACGCATTGCTGAGTAAGACACCGAGGGACCAGCACTGCTGGGAGAGAGACTGTGAGAGACTGTTGGCTGAGGGACGGTGGGCTTGGAGAGAGACTGAGCATTTTCCTCAAACTTGAATTGTAGCCTGTGGTGCTTTCCTAATAAACCCCATAATCTGTGAGCTCTGTGTGGCCATTACAGCGAATTAGCGAACCCAGGAGAGAGGTGGTGGGTGCTTTGGGAGGAAGGGTTGTTGAAAGGGCTGGAGGGAGGCAGCATGTCTGGGCTTGCAGTAATAGGCCTTGGGCTATTGATGGTGATTCTGCCTTCCTCTTGTGGGGTTAGAGGAGGTCAGAACTTGTGGCCTCCTTGCCGTTTTTTGCAGTGAGTTAGGAAGTATTCCTACCTCCTTTATTTTTATAAAAGAATTTGTATGGGATTAATGTCCTTTTTTCCTTTGCTCACTGTAATCTTAGCATAATAAGGCAAATATAAATAATATGCAATTGATTGCAGACTTTTCTTCTTTTCTAATCTCAGTTAAGTAATTATTTAAAACTATATATTTCTCTCTAATCTATGCTCTCTTTGCATCACACACGCAAGTAAAATTTTGCTGAAGATAATTTAAAAATGGTTGTAGCAGTATATTGACTGGGAACTTCCAGAAATGCAGGCTGGATTCAGGAAAGGATTTGGAATGAAGGATATCATTGCTTATGTCAGGTGGATCTTGGCTGAAAGCAAAGAACACCAGAAAAATGTTCACTTGTGTGTGTGTGTGGTTCTATTTTATTTTTTTCGACTATGCAAAAGCATTTGATTGTGTGGATCATAATGAATTATGGACAACATTGTGAAGGATTCCAGAACACTTCCTTGTGCTCATGAGGAATCTGTACATAGACCAGAAGACTGTCATTCAAACAGAACAAGGGAATACTGCATGGTTTAACATCAAGAAGAGTGTGTGTCAGGGTTGTATCCTTTCACCATACTTATCCAATCTGCATGCTAGCAAACAATCCAAGAAGCTGGACTATATGAAGAAGAATGTGACATCAGGATTGGAGGAAGACTCATTAACAACCTGCAATATGAAGATGAGACAACCTTCCTTGCTGAAAGTGAAGATGACTTGATGGTCTTCATCTTACTGATGAAGATTAAAGACTATAGTCTGCAGTGTGGATTACATGTCAACATAAAGAAAATAAAAATCCTCACAACTGGACCAGTAAGCGGCATCATAATAAATGGAGAAAAGTTTGAAGTTGTGAAAGATTTCGTATTACTTGGATCCAGCATCAACATCCATGGAAGCAGCAGTCAAGAAACCAGACATCGTTTTTGCACTGGGAAAATCTGCATAAAAGATCCCTTTAAAGTGTTGAAGAGCAAAAATATCACTTTGAAGACACTAACCTAATTGTGCCTAACTCAAGCCATGGTATTTTCAATCGGCTCATATGCATGTGAAATCTGGACAATGAGGAAGTTAGACTGAAGGAGAACTAATGGTTTTGAATTGTGGTGTTGGTGAAGAATACTGGAAATACCATGGACTGCAAGAAGACTGAATAAATTTGTCCTCGTCAAAGTGTAGACCAAATGCTCCTTGGAAGCAAAAATGGCTTTGCTCACCTACTTTGTTTTTCTTGTCAAGAGGGATCATTCCGTGGAGAAGGATATCATGCTTGTAAAGTGGAGGGTCAGAGAAAAAGACCCTAAACGACATGGATTGACACAGGGGCTGCAATGATGGGCTCAGGTATAGCAAGGATTATGAGGATGACACAGTACCCGGCAGTGTTTCATTCTGTTGTACATGGGGGTTGCTATGAGTCCGAGCCAACTCAATGTCACCGAACAACAACGTATTCCTATAGTTCACTCACTCACTCACTGCCATTGATTCGATTCTGACTCGTAACGACACCCATTGAGTTTCCCAGGTGGTAAATCTTCACAGAAGTAGATCGCCCCATCCTTCTTCCACAGTGCAGCTGGTAGGTTTGAACCACCAACTTTCTGGTCAATACCTTAGACACTACAAAACCAGAGTTCCTCTTTATACTATTGTTGTTGTTGTGTGCCGTTGAGTTGGGCCGACTCATAGCGACCCCTCCTTGGGTTTCTGAGGCAGTATCACTATGGAAGTAGATTGCCCCATCTTCCTTCTGAGGAGTGGCTGGTGGGTTTCAATC
>NW_006921632.1:15384123-15420953 GCF_000298275.1 Orycteropus afer afer | reverse complement strand
TTTAATTCCGTTATGGTTTCTGCATAATTTTAATCCTTATAAATTTGCTGAGACTTATTTTTATGGTCTAACGTAGGGTCAATCTTGGTGAATGTTCCATTTGTACTTGAAATAATGTGTGATTTACTGTTTGGGTGTAGAGTGTCCTTAAATGTCTTAGGTCAGATTGGTCGATAGCATTGTTCAGGTAGCATGTATCCTTACCGATTTTCTTTCTTATTGTATTATTTGCTGAGAGGAGACTTGAATATCCAATTATAATTATAAATTTGTTGATTTCTCCTTTCAATTCTATAACCTTTTTTTCTATGTATTTTTTATTTGTGATAAAATGATAAATGTATACAGCATTTGTCATTTAAACATTTTTCACATGTAAAATTCAATGACATTAGTTGTGGTGTTTTATGTAATTTTAAGCTCTAGATTGGGTGCATACATAATTAATATCATTATATAATGTTGATGAATTGATTCTCCCAGTTTTATAAAATACTCTTTAATATCTCTGGTAATATTTGTTGTCCTAAAGTTTACTTTATTTCATATAACATAGCCACTCTAACTTTGTTACAATTAGTGTTTATTGCCATACTTTTTGTTCATGCTTTTATTTTTTGCAATTTGTGTTTTTATATTTAAAACATATTTCCTGTAAGCAGTATGTATGTATTTTTTATAATTCCTTCTATCATTTCTATTATTAGTCTCTACCTGACTTTGCTGACTGAAACCTTCACATGAAGCAAAGAATTCTGCTTTTGCAATTTACAAAATTGGGCAACAGGATTATCTGAGCTTCAGCTGTTTGGGGTTTCCAGCCACAAGTTAAAAGGGTGTCTTAAGGTAAAATGCTCTCCGTTCTATTTTGAGATGTAACAGCTCAGAATAAAACTTGTCTTTCTTACACAAACCTCTTCAAAAACCCAAGAAGCAACCAACACCCTTCTTCATTCTGATATTTTTTTGCTTGGTAATTTAAACCTTAGTGGGTCCATTATATAAGACCCATGGTGCCACAGGAGGCAGTTTAATGAGTTACTTTGCTAAATGAAACCCTGTATGTTTTCAGTTTTCTAATTTAGGACTTTGCAATTTAGTTTCCCAAGATAAGATTAACTTCAGCTGCAGATAACATCATTTTATACAATACAGGCAGAGGAAGGATGGATTGGTGGTTTTTGTTCTACAAGCTCTTTAAGACTTAAGAATCCTTAAGAATCTGTTTTTCTTAAGATGTGGCACTTACCTTCAGGGTCCAAGAGAATTCCAGGCAGTAGAATGGAGGAAGTGGCAAAGAAAAAGAGGCAAAGGTCATGTTCTAGCAGTTTTTAATTAAGCTTCCTGAAATCAACCATGTGATGAAGTTTCATCTACCTCTTAGGAAGACAGGTAAATGTACTCTTTTTTTTTTCCTAAAAGGCCTGTACCCTAAAACGAAGACCTTTCCCAAATCATAGGAAAGTGTGGGAAGATAGTCAGTCCTCTTACTGTTTTGCTTTCATTTTACTTAACTTACCAAAGACCAAAATTGACCTGTCTCTGGGCTTTTTTTCTACCACTTGCCTGCCAGTTCATGGTACTGTGGTGGCTTATCTATTGCTGTGAGGCTGGAAGCTATGTCACTGATGTTTCAAACATCAGCAGGTCACCCATGGTGGACAGGTTTCGGCAGAGCTTCCAGACTAAGACAGACTCGGCTGTGTTTTGTTCTATTGTCTTAGGCAACTCAACAGCACCTAACAATGACAACACATGCTTTCTTTGGTTCACATGATGTTAAACCTATACACAGTTTAACTGTTTAAATAGTTGTCAATTGATTTCATGTAAAATCTCAAATTTCTGGCTTTTTCAAAAATATGACACATCAGGCAACAAAGAGACATGATGTCTATAGGGAAAAATCAACTGACACTGAGTACAAGCCTTCCTCTCTAAAGGAACCTGCAACTTTCCAGCTAGCTAAGGTTGCTGTCTCTCTCTTGTATTAGCTGATTAGCCAGCTCCAGGGCCCTAAACCCATTGCCTCTAGTCAATTCCAACTCACAGGGACCCTATAGGACAGAATAGAATTGCCCAGAGGGTTTCCAAAGCTGTAATCTTTATGAAAGTACACTATCACAGCTTACTCCCACAGTGTGGTGTTGGTGCATTTGAACCAGTCCCTATCTGTTAGCAGCCAAGAGCTTAACCATTGAGCAACTGGAAATCCTTACATGAAGTAAGTGCTAAATGAAGGAACCCACCACTCGTCTGTCAGTTTGTCATACAGTGGTGATTTGCATGTTGCTATGATACTGGAGCTCTGGTAGCATAGTGCCTAAGGCACTTGACTGCTAACCAGAGGGCTGGCGGTTCAAACCCACCAGCCACTCCTTGGAAGGAAGGTTGGGCAATCCTACTTCTGTAGTGATACTGCCTCAGAAACCCAAGGAGGGGTTGCTATGAGTCGGAGCTGACTCGACAGCACATAACAACAACAATGATACTGGAATGTATGCCACTGGTATTTCAAATACCAGAAGGGTCACCCATGATTGAACAAATAACCTGAGAAACTGGACTATATGAAGAAGAATGCAGCATCAGGATTGGAGGAAGATTCATTAACAACCTGAGATATTTAGATGACACAATTTTGTTTACTGAAAGTGAAGAGGACATGAAGCACTTATTAATGAAGATCAAAGACCACAACCTTCGATATGGGTTACACCTAAATATATATATATATATATATATATATATAATCTTCATAACTGATATATATATAATCTTCATAACTGGACCAATAAGCAACATCACAATAAATGGAGAAAAGATTGAAGTTGTCAAGGGTTTCATTTTATTTGAATCTACAAACACCACCCACGGAAGCAAAAAATCCACTGAGTCCATTGAGTCCATTCCAATTTGTAGTGACCCCTACTGGGTTTTTCAGGCTGTATATCTTTCAGAAGTTAATTGTCCCATCATCCTTCCATGAGTAGCTGGTGGTTTTAAACTGCCAACTTTCTGTTTAGCAGTCAAATACCTTAGGCACTGTGCCACCAGAACTATTGCCCAATGAAACAGCAGTCAAGAAATCAGAGAATGTGTTGCATTGGGCAAATCTGCTGAAAAAGACCTCTTTAAAAAAGAGCAAAGATGTCACTTTGGAACACTAAGATGTGCCTGACCCAAGCTGTGGTCTTTTCAATAGCATCATATGCATATGAAAGTCAGACAATGAATAAAGAAGGAAGAATCGATGCATTTGAATAGTCATGTTGGTGAAGAATACAGAAAATACCTTGGACTGCAAAAAAGAATAAAGAAACCTGTCTTGAAAGAGTTGCAGCCCAAATGCTCCTTATAAGTGAAAATGGCCAGATTTAGCCTCTCGTACTTTGGAAACCCAAGGAGGTTGCTATGAGTCGGGCCGACTCGACAGCACATAACAACAACAACAACAACACTTTGGTCTTATTGTCAGAAGGGAGCAGTCCCTGGATCAGGATGGCATGCTTCGTAAAGAAGGTTGGTGGAAAAGGGGAAGACCCTCAATGAGATGGAATGACACAGTGGCTGCACCAATGAGCTCAAGTGTAGCAAGGATTGTGAGGCTGATGCAGAACTGGGCAATGTTTTGTTCTGTTGTACACAGGGTCGCTATGCATTGGGACTGATTTGATGGTACATAACAAGAATAACAACAACTGAAGGAATATCTAAAAGATCAGGTTTCAGAAATTGTAAACTGTGATATTATTAGATATCTATGGAGAAATAATCATGTTTAATCAGTTACAAGCTGCACATTTTTCATATTTTCACATCTCTGACATTGAGATGTGTCTTCTAGTCAATGGAGTGGCACAAGTGGACAGAGATATTTCTGAAGTAAATCACTTTGAACTCATAATAATTTGGCTATGAATCTTCAAATTGTCATCACTATAGTTAAGTAATAATCATAGTTGGTGTATATATAGGATAAAAAAAAACAAACTTACTGCCGTAGAATCAGATCCCACTCATACTGACCCCTCCTTGGGTTTCTGAGGCAGTATCACTACGGAAGTAGATTGCCCAATCTTCCTTCCGAGAAGTGCCTGGTGGGTTTGAACCACCAGCCTTCTGGTTAACAGTCAAATGCCTTAGTAGTATGCCATATACAGGATTTAATTATTTTGGAAGTATCTTGATTGTACTATGAATCAATATTTATTGAAAAAGTTATGTATACAGAAAAACATGAAAGCAGTGTATAAAGCAGTGTATAAATTTTCTTTTAAAGAAGTTATGTTAGACTGGGTTTTCTAGAGAAGCAAAACCAGCAAAGCTTATATACATATAAAGAAAGAGAAATTTATCTTAGGAAAATGGCTCATACACTTATAGAAGCTGTCAAATCCCAAGTTCTTGGATCAAATGTCAAGTTGGAGGCTTTTCCTGACTCAGGCAGCTGCAGGGCCTGATAAGTTCAAGGTTGGCAGGCAGTATACTAGCTGTTGACTCCAACAAATGATGAATCCAAGATCTCCAGGCCAAAAGGTGGATTTTTCGCTCACAGACAGTTGTAAGCAGCACAACAGGATCCCGATCCACAGAAGAGTGTCTCTTTTTCTCAGGATGTCCATAAATATATTGGAAGCAGGCCACACCCCTAGGGAAACTCCCTTTCAATGGATTGGCTGCTCAAACATATACATCTGATCCCATCATAGGAATAACCCACATCACAATTGCTTAAACCACACAGAATTGTGGTCCAACCAAGTTGACACACAGCTCCAACTATCACAGAAGTAAATTTCATTGTTGAAGGAATGACTACTGTTGTGGAATTATTGTTGTGGTTAGGTACTGTCCAGTCCTCTCCAACTCACAGCAGAACTGTCCAGTCCTACACCAGCTCTACAATCCTTGCTAAACTTGAGCGCATCGCCGCAGCCACCGTATCAATCGATTCATTGAGGGCCTTCCCCTCTTTTGCCGGCCCTCCACCTTACCAAGCATGACATCCTTCTCCAGGGAATGGTCCCTTCTAACCACATGAGCAAAGTAGGTGAGACAAAGTCTGGCCACTATTTCCAAGCAATGCCATGTTCGCAGGGTACCATGAGTCATTACTTTAATCTTTTGCAAGAACATAATTCAATTTGTAACAATTCCCAAAAGAATTTTAGAATTCTATTACCAAAAGAAAGAAGCCTGATCAGGCAGTAGTTAAGCACTCAGCTGCAAACTGAAAGATGGAAAGGTGCATAGTTCAAACCCACCAGCTGCTCTGAGGGAGAAAGATGTGGCAATCCACTTCTGTATAGATTCATAGCTTTGGAGACCCTGTAAGGTAGTTCACTCTGTCCTGTAAGGTTGCTTAAGTTACAATTAACTCACTGGCAACAGGTTTGATTTTGTTTTTTTCAATTATCAAAAGAAGGGAAAATGGATATTGGGTAAGCAATAAAAGTAGGTAACAAGAGTGATGATAGCTAGCTAGTGTACTCTCAAGATGCATTCTAAAAGGATTTACCCAAACCAAACCCGAGTGATACCAACTCATAGGGACCCTATTGTACAGAGTAGAACTGCCCCATTTGGTTTCCAAGGATGTCCATCTTGACAGCAGACTGCCTCATCTTTCTCTCACAGAGTGGCTAGTAGGGTCAAGGCATCACACTTTTGGTTAGGAGCCAAATGACTTAACCACTGCACCACCAGAGCAATTTAAATTTGTCCACAGATATGACAACATTAATTCCCAGGAATTTTCATCAACACTTGATATTGCCATTTTCCCCATCTGATGGGAGAAAAGTATTTGTTCACAGTTGTTTTAATTTGCATTTTCCAGTTTATTCAACTCAACAAACTCAACTCACTACTGTGGAGTCGGATCTGACTCATAGCAACCTCTCCTTGCATTTCCGAGGCAGTATCACTATGGAAGTAGATTGGCCAACCTTCCTTCCAAGTAGTGGCTGGTGGGTTTGAACCACTAGCCTTCTGGTTAGCAATCACATGCTTAAATACTACACCACCAGAGGTCCCAAGTTTACTGTGCCCCGTATTCACAGGCTGTCTCCCATCTAAGTATTAACCAGGCCGGACCCTGCTTAGCTTCCAAGATCAGACAGGCATATTCAGGGTCTTTTACATGTTTCTTAGTTCTTTGTATTTCCTCTTTTATAAATGTCCTGTTAAAAATTTTGCCTATTTTTAATGTATTTTTCTTCTTTTTTTTTAAATAGGCATAATGAATATTCTGGTTATTTATTTTCATTTGTTGTTGCAGGTATTTGTTCAGCATGTCATTTTAATTTTGGCTTTATTTAAAAGTGCTTTTTCATACAGATAATTTTTCATTTTGATTTTCATTTCATTACCAAGTATATAGATCTTTCAACCTGAAAAGTTATGGCAATTAAGCTTAGAAGATTATGTCTTCTTGAAAGCAACCAATATAATGGGTTTAGAGAAACTAAGAATGGAGGTAGATATTCCTGTTGCTGAGATTATCTGCACTACCCAAAAGAGCTACAGGTCAGGGCACTCACCCTGGGCTCCAACAGAGGGACAAGTACCTACTAGATCACTGAGTTATCATCTTTCTTCCCTTATGCCTCCTTGCAACTATCAACACACTGCAATAAAATGAGGACCATGTAAAGGCAATATTTATACAAAATCCTATTTATTGAATATTTTAAAACTTCAACAGAATGTAGAAATTATCGAACAATATCATTAGCACCACACTCCAGTAAAATTTTGCTGAAAATAATTAAAAAATGATTACAACAATACGTAGCAGGGAACTGCCAGAAATTCAAGGTAGATTCAGAAGAGGCTGTAAAACGAGGGCTGTCATGGCTGATGTGAGATGGCTCTTAACTGACAGCAGAGAAAGATATTTACCTGTGTTTTACTGACTATCAAATGCATCTGACTCTGTGGATCAAAACATATTATGTATAACATTGTGAAAAATGGGAATTTGGGAACACTTAATTGTGCTCATGAGGAACATGCACATAGACTAGAAGGCAGTCATTCAAACAGGACAAAAGGATACTTACTGCATGGTTTAAAATCAGGTAAAGTGTGTGTCAGGGTTGTATCATTTCACCATACTTATTCAGTCAGTATGCTGAGCAAATAATCTGAGAAGCTGCCCTATATGTAGAATAAGTAGCATCAGGATTGGAGGAAGATTCATTAACACCCTGAGATATGCAGATGACACAACCTTGCTTACTGATGATGATCAAAAACTATAGCTTCCAATATGGATTACACCTCAACATAAAGAAGACTAAGATGCTCACAGCTAGACCAATAAGCAACATCATGATAAACAGAGAAAATATTGGCATTGTCAAACATTGCATTTTACTTGGATTCACAATTAATGCCCATTGAAGCAGCAGTGAAGAAATTAAATGACATATTGCACTGGGCAAATCTGCTGCAAAACACCTCTTCAGAGTATTAAAAAGCAAAGACAACACCTTGATGACTAAGGTGTGCCTCGCCTAAGCCATGGTGTTTTCATTTGCTTCATATGCACATGAAAGCTGGACAATGAATAAGGAAGACAGAAGAATTGATTTATTTGAATTATGTTGTTGGTGAAGAGTATTGAACATAACATGGACTGCCAGAATGGACTTAATATGAAGGGGTTTGGGCCAGAAGAACAAACAAATCTGTCTTGCAAGCCAGAGTGCTTCTTAGATGTGTAGATGGCAAGCCTTTCTCTCGTACTTTGGTCATGTTATCAAGAGGGATCAGTCCCTGTAGAAGACATCATGCGTGGTAAAGTAGAGGGTCAGAGCAAAAGAGGAACACCTTTAATGGGATGGATCGGCACAGTAGCTGCAACAATGGGCTCAAGTAAAGCAACAATTGTGAGGATGGTGCAGGATTGGGCAGTGTTTCATTCTGTTTTATGAAGGGTGGCTGAGGAAGAACTGACTTGACAGTGCCTAACAACAACAACAAATGGAAAACTTTTATATAAAACTTCACAATTTACAAAGTTAAGACTAGTGGTCATTCAATCAAATATTTTGACTCTGGTTACTTTTCATACACTCTGGTATTAATTTTATATTTAAAATTGGTTTGTTTTAATCTCTGGTAGCATAGTGGCTAAAGCACTTGACTGCTAACCAGAAGGCTGGCGGTTCAAACCCACTAGCCACTCCTCGGAAGGAAGGTTGGGCAATCCTACTTCCGTAGTGATACTGCCTCGGAAACCCAAGGAGGGGTCGCTATGAGTCGGGGCCGACTCGACGGCACATAACAACAACAACAATATAAGACAGATAAAAGAATACTTAGTTCTTATAACTTATGAAGCCATATTTCATTCATACAACATAAAAATTAAATTGTGTTTTTATGCTCCATGCTCCATGTTGGGGATTTCTTTGCAAGTACATATTTAAATCCTTGGAAAATATTCTGAAGCTAAATACCTGAAATGATTCAGAAGAAATGGATTTGTTCCTGAACCAAAATATGTAAAACATAGCTACTTGCAACATCAGTCTCATCACAAGCTCATGGAATGTTCACTAAAAGCAATGCTAAGTTCACACAATGATTCATTTTGAGTGTTGGTGATTAAAATTTGTGTGTGGTACAAGAAACCACAAATACTATTATTTTTGAAAAGCAATTAATATAAATCAGAGGTATTAAATAGGTGTCAACAGAGTTACTCATTATTATAAGTGCTTTTCCCAGTTATGGGGAGAGGAGTTGATTATCCTAAAGCAGAGGAGATTAAATTAAATAAACTCTAATGTCTAGGGCCTTGCTATTTTGCTTAGTAAGTAAGAGATATTTTAAACTAATCCTTGAGGTTGCCTGGCTGACTGCCATTATTATTAACTCAGATCCTGGAGTGCTGATGGGAAAAGTTAGTCCTAAGAAAAAGTCATTCCCCCGTGTTACCCTGAATGTAGTTGATGCAAGTGCCATTTAAATCCCTGTAAATAGAAAAATTAAGCCAATACATCTGAGAATGAATTTCCAACATTTAATATTTTTGCAAGCTTTGTAAAAAGCCTCATAAACAAATCCAAAGTAATGCAAAAGGTTTAATCTGAATTGTAATTTGTATAATTCTTTGTTGTTAGAAACTCTAAACTAAAATAATCCTATAAATAAACTCTGTCCAAACCAAACTCACTGCTGTCAAGTCAGATCTGACTCATAGCGACCCCTCTTGGGTTTCCAAGGTGGTATCACTAACTTTCGTTTTGTGGAGTGGCTGGTGGGTTTGAACTGCCAGCCTTCTGGTTAGCAGTCAAATGCCTTAGGCACTATGCCACGAGAGCTCCTGAATAAACTCTGTAGCAAATACACATTTATTCAAAGACTAAGATTTGAAAGACTATTTCAGACCCTTGTAATCCTTGAATCCAGAGTTTCATCTGCAGTGACATCATTTAAGTCAACTTTCCCTCCCATATACAGTAAGTTATTTTTCAAATTCTTCTTCAAATTCTTGAACAACTTAAATCACTGGATAATTTGTAGTTTGTCTTTCCCTTTTTGAAATAGCAATTTTCAAGAAGTAGCCTAGAGAAAACAGATTAAAAGAAAGAGAAAAAAATTTAGAGAAGCATCACAAAAAGCTTTCTTCCTGCAACAAATGAGCTGTGGACTGTTGTTGTTGTTGTTTGCCGTCGAGTCGGCCCTGACTCATAGTGACCCCTCCTTGGGTTTCCGAGGCAGTATCACTACGGAAGTAGGATTGCCCAACCTTCCTTCCGAGGAGTGGCTGGTGGGTTTGAACCGCCAGCCTTCTGGTTAGCAGTCAAGTGCTTTAGCCACTATGCTACCAGAGCTCCTCATCCAACAAAATATTCTGTGATGAGAAAATGTTGCATATCTGCATGGTTCAAGATGCTAGCCACATGTAGTCAATAAGTCCTTGATATGTGCTCTGTGCAAGGGGGAAATTAATTTTAGATTTTATCATTAATGTTGTTGTTACGTGCCATTGAGTAAGACCTGACTCATAGCGACCCCTCCTTGGGTTTCCAAGGCAGTATCACTAGGAAAGTATATTGCCCCATCTTCCTTCCAAGGAGTGGCTGGTGGGTTTGAACCGCTAGCCTTCTGGTTAGCAGTCAAGTGCCTTAGGCACTATGCTATCATTAATATAAGTTTTAAAACCAACATAGGACTTGTGGGTATTGTGTTGGGCATGGAAGCTCTAGACTGTGAACTACCTAAATAGTCAAAAGGTCAATAATCATTTGGTAGCTATTAGAAAAGGGAAATAATGAGACTAATTGAAACAACTCAGCTCCTTTTGGTCAGAATGAACAAAAACAGTGGATTAAGCCTTTCCAAAATGGACCAACCAGTTGATCCTTTGACATTTTACCTCCAAATGTTTTTTGAGGTCAAGCATTCTATTAATGAATTATCCAGTCTCATTATTTAGTGTGAAAAATTATTGGTCTGGAAAGTGATTATAGTCACTTCTTACTTCTCAAACTGAATATGTTAATGACCTTAGACAGAAGTGTTTATTTATAAAGTTTCCACCATTGATGTGGCAAACATAGACATGCCTAGTCATGAGTCTGGCTTGGGGATGAGTTTTCTGAAGGTATTCTCAGATACATACTGCTATTTTGCAATAATTGCTAACGTAAGGGAGGAAGGAAGAAAAAAAAAAAACTTGATAAGCTGTACTTTATTATTACCCTTAAATATATCAACTCACATATATTTACTTGATTTTAAGACTTTCATGTTTGTAAAAATATTCAGGCAATTAAGCATAAAAAACAAACTTTAAAAAGTTATTCCATTACTCAGAAATAACTGTTAAAATTAAATGACCTTAATTCCAGGCATCCATCTATTCAAACATAGACACAGAGATATAAATATCTAGGTTGAAAGACCAAAATAATATTATTAAAATGGAACTCCACTTACTACTTTAATTTTCAGAAAACATCCCCCACCCCAGGACTCCCTCTGCCTAATATAAAGCCAAAGAAAATAGCACTCCAACACTTTCTCCCACCTCCTGTTCCTCCACACAGCTCAGCATCTGTTCTTCATTTTGCATTTATTGTTTAGTATTTTATTTTTAACTACACTGTGAAGGTTTATATCATTTGTGTTGTATGCTGTGACTATTTGGATTCCTAAAAGCATCTCAAACTTAATAAGGCATAAACCAAGCTCTCCAGTAACTCAGAACCTACTCTTCCCATAGTCATAGTCTTGTCCATCTTGGTTACTAACATCTCCAGTCCTTGAGTTTCTCGGTCCATAAAACTTGGAGTTGCCCTTGAGACCTTTCTCTCTCTTGACCCATAACCAGTCCATCAACCACTGCTCACTCAATTTTTGAACACATCCAGAATGTGACCATCTTCTCACCACTTTCCTGCTACCACCCTGGTGCAAGTCATGATCAGTCTCAACCAGATCACTGCAACAGCCTCCTAACTGTCTCCAGCTCTGCCCTTGCCCACTTCAGTCACTTTTCAGCACAAAAGATGTTTTTAAAAAAATAAATAAATAACATAGTTAGGCCAACTCTTTGAGCAAAAGTCATCGGTTTCTTTCAAATCCTGAGATTTAAAAGCAAAGTCTTAACAATTGCCTACAAGGCCCTGCACAATCTAGCCCTGCTACCCATTTCATTTTTTTCTCCTCCTACTTCTCTCCATCCATACTAGCCTCATCAAATATGCCAGGTGTCTTAGGTTGGGTGCTCTAGAGAAACAAAACCAGGGAAGCACATACATATATATACCAAAGCCAGTCTTAGTGTCATCGAGTTGATTCCAATTCAAAATGACCCCCATTTGGTTTCTAAGACTGTATAAATCTTTAGGAAAGCAGACTGCCTCATCTTTCTTCCATAGAGAGTAGTTGGTGGACTTGAACCACTGATCTTTTGGTAAATGCCTTGGCCACTACATCATCAGAGCTCTGTGTGTGTGTGTGTATGTGTGTGTGTGAGAGAATATGTATGTATGTATAGAGAGAGAGATTGATTTATCTCAAGGAAATTGCTCATACACCTGCAGAGGCTAATAAGTACCAAGTCCATGGGTCAGGCATCAGGCTGGAGGCTTCTCTTGATTCACATAACTGCAGGAGCTGACGAATACAAGATCATAGAGCAGGCTGCTGGCTGATGGGCTGCAGAGGCTGACAAATACCAAGAACCAGAGGTCAGATGATGATCAGGCAGATGCAGGATCCAGAGCAAATGAGCAAGTTTTGCCAAACCAAAAAAAAAAAAATTCCCACTGCCATCGAGTCAATTCTGACTCATAACAACCCTAATAGACAGAATAGAACTTCCCCATATGGTCTCTAAGGCTGACAATCTTTATGGAACCAGACTGCCATATCTTTCTCCCATGGAGTGGCTCATAGGTTCAAACCACATACCTTTTATTTGGCAGCTGATCACTTTAACTACCATACCTGCAGGGCTCGATCTTTGCTGGAACATCTCTCTGTATATAAATGTTCAGTTTCTGCTGATGAGTACCCCCCCCTACCAATTCTGGTAGGTTCTTTGTTTATTTGCACTTTTATTTTTAATTATATTTTTAAGCTTAGTTATTGCGATGGATAAGATGCATACAGAAAAATCAATAAAATATAATTTTACAGCTCAATGAATTATTACAATGTGAATAATTTGCCCAAGAAACAGTATTTTCAGTAACCAGAAATTCTCTTCCTCTTCCTTTTTATTATTGTGACTCAGTCCTCCTGAAGGTAGTTCATATCCTTTTAATACACAATAGTTCACTTTTACGTGCTTTTAAAGTTTATATGACTAAAATAATAGGATTTGTGTAATTGTTTCTGGCTTCTTTCAGACAACTTTTTATTTATGTGTCAAAGAGCAAGAATAGCAGAGTCTGATTGAAATTAAAAGTAAAGAGCTTTTAGTGAGGAGGAATGCAAATTGCAAATTGGGAATCACAAGGTCCACAGGATTCTGAAGCAAGTCATCTGAAGAGACAGTTAAGGAAGTTTTTACAAGAAACTACAAGAAACTTCAATAAAAATTTAGTGATTGGATGACAGTTAAATAATGGCTACAAAATTGGGTGCATCTATCTGGCCTCAAAAAAAATCTTGAGACCTTCCATCTGTGACCACAGGCAAGACATGCCTCCATTTAAGTTATATTTTGTCTAAGTATCTGTTCTAAGGCTTGTTTTGGACACAGCATTCTTAATCACCTGAACATGGTATATTATTAATCAAGAAAAACTCTCAAGCAAGCAAAATCACATTCTCCTCTAAAATTACCAAGTAATATTCCCAAAATACAGTGGAAAGTTACAGAAATGACAGACTACATTCTCGAAGCAGAAGTTACTTTGATTCAAAATGGAATTTTGGCCTCAGTCCTTAGAATGCCACCATTTCATGTCAGGAGGCTTAATTAATTTTGGGTGCTCTTACCCATATGAAATTCATCCATGTTACAGTACATACACAAAAACCAAACTCATCACCATAGGTATTGTTAATTCCTTTCATTTACTATATAGTATTCTAGTTTGAAGAGTTGAGGGAAGACCCTCAAAGAGATGGATTGACACAGTAGCTGCAATGATGGGCTCAAGCATAATAATTACTGTGAGGATGGCACAAGACAAGGCAGTGTTTTATTCTATTGTACATAGTGTCACTATGAGTCAGAACCAACTTGATGGTACCTAACAACACCAATATTCTAATTTGAATGTACCACATTTTACAATTTTGCCATTCTACTTCATATAGGCATTTTGGTTATTTCCAGTTTTTGCCAAATATAAATAATGCATATGTGAACATTCTTGTACACGGCCCTTAGTATACATATCCATACCTTTTTATTATACAGTAAAATCTATGAGAACCAGAACTTGACAGGACTGCCTTGTTTTTCCAAGTCTCACAAGTTTTCCGCCTTTGATAGCATGCTTGCTATCACTCTCTGTTAAGAATCCTACCTTGCTTTAGTTTGGGGTCTTCCTTCTCTAACAGGTTTCTGGCTTTTGCAGTTTTTACTGTATATACACGTAGAAGTGGAATGAGTCATATGATATGACCAACTTCATAGATAACAACAAATAGTTTATCAGTGTGATTGTACCAATTTATACTTCCAGCCACAAGGTATGAGAATTACTATTGTCCCACATACTTTTTAACATTTAGTATTGTCAGTCTTTATTTTTAGCTCCCTAGTGGGTTTGTGGTAAACTTGTCTGCAGTTTTACTTTTTATTTCCCTGATATCCAGTGACATTGAGTAGAATTCTGAATTGTCTTTTGTCAACTTTGGGTCACCACCAGCCCTCTTCAAGGTCTTCTCCACATCACAGAGGAGAAGCCAGAGTTCCCATTTCTAAGAATCTCCTCTCTGTTTGATTTTGGATTCAACTGTGACACTGAAAGGCAATTCACAGAAGGTAAGAGAAGGTCATATTCTCCAGAGGGCTTGCAGTCAGACTCACAGGCAGACATGAGATTCTCAACCATCTCTTGAGGAGCTCTTGAGAACCACTTGCATTACTGGTGCAGACTGAATGAGAGGTCTCTCAGTTTTATTCCCCAGCTCTTTACATGTTTGTGTAAGTTTCTAAGTCCCTGTGTTAAAGCCCTCCATACCTGAAATACACAAGGTGACTTGTGTTTTCCTGACCAGAACCTTGATGACATAAACACAGCTTCACATATTTATTGGCCCTATAATACTTGCTTGAAGTGGTTTTCAACTTTCTTAATTTTTTACATGCTGGGTTGACTGTCTTTTTCTTATTGATTGTTAAGAGTCCTTTATATTACTTATGCTGTTGTTGTTGTTACATGCCATGCCGTTGAGTCAGACCCGACTCATAGTGACCCCCTCCTTGGGTTTCTGAGGCGGTATCACTAAGGAAGTAGATTGCCCAACCTTCCTTCCAAGAAGTGGCTGGTGGGTTTGAACCGCCAGCCTTCTGTTTAGCAGTCAAATGCCTTAGGCGCTATGCTATCACAGCTCCTTATATTACTTATAGGGTCAGTTATAGATGATAAAAATACTTTTCCAACTCTGTAGCCTGTTTGTTTTTTTTTCCCACTATCTCAAATGGTGTACTTTGATAAAATGTTCTTAATTGAACTAGTCCAGTTTAACAAATGTATGATTAATGCTTTCATAGCTCATTGAAAATATTTTCTACCAATTGTCATGAAGATATTCTACCATGTATTTTTATTTTAGATATTGTTTAGTCTTTTATGTTTATTTTTTAAATCCATTTGGAAATGATTTTATAAGTGAGGCATGAGGAAGGAGGCATGTTTCACTTTTTTTTTTTCCATATAGCTATCCAATTGACCTAACGCATTTTACTGAATAGACCATTCTTTCTCCCATTTCTCTGAGGTTCCAACTTCAGCATAAATTCAGTGTCCATATATGTGTAGGTCTCTTTCTGAGTTCTCTATTCTGTTTTATTGATCTTTTTTATCTATTCTTGAGTTAACTTGACATTATCTTAAGTATTTAGATTTATAACAAATCTTGATAACCATTAGAGCAAAGTCTATAGCTTTTCTTCTTCTCTGAGATTTATTCAGCTATTTTCGGTCTTTCACATTTCCATACACAGTGAAAGCCAGAATCTGTGTAAGTTGGAAACCCCTCAGAGAAGGAAAACTCAAATATATTCTGCGGCATCACTAGGTGGTTGCAGGAGGGCTACACCACACCAGGAGACATTATCAGAGGGGGAGACACCAAAATGATTGTCTATAAATTTTTTGTTCAGTGTTTCATCAGAAATTTATTATTTTTATAAAAATAACAAAGTGTGTTTGAACTGCTGTATGGAAAATGAATTTGCTCTGTAAACTTTCACCCAAATCACAATACAATTTTTAAAAAAAAATCTTGTAGTTAGTTATAATAGCAAAACCTTTTTTAATAAGCCCAGCTTACATGTATTAGTATATTTATAAGGCTAAAACTCTGTTAATTTACTTTTTGAATCTTCTAATGTGCTCTGGTCAAAGCTGTCTTTATTACCCAATTACAATGACTCTTTGAGTCACAGTTTCATCTGCACTGTCTATAAGTACATGCTGTTATTTTCGATGCTCCAGGTATTTTTGTAATTGCTGATTTTGTCAAATTTTCTAGTGTTTTAGCTACAATATTGTGGTAGTATTTATAGGGAACTCTGGTGACATAGTGGCTAAGTCATCTGACTGCTAACCAGAAGACGGGTGGTTCAAACCCACCAGCCACTCCTCGGAAGGAAGATTGGGCAATCTACTTCTGTAGAGATACCGTTTGGGAAACCCAAGGAGGAATCACTATGAGTCGGAGACAACTCAATAGCACATAACAACAACAACAAATACTTATAAAGTTTTATCGGTAACTTTTCTGAGAATAAAGCAGTAATTAAAGGAAAAGGAGAAAAACCAAAGACTTCCACTCAGTTACTAACAATGTAACTAATAATGTTGTAATTAAATTTAGAAAGGTTTTACAAAACAGTTTTCTTGCTAGTATTAATTTAACCTACGAAATATGACATTTAAGAAATTTACAATTATATTTATCACATATTATTCTATGACTGAAATTTATAATAAATATTACTAGGATTTATCTGTCTGGGACTGGAGGAGGTCCATGGGGGTGGGAGTGACAGTAAAAAAAAAAGGTGATAAGGGTGCATCCTGTCAAAGGCAGAAAACTTGTGATATCTGAAAAAACAAGGCAGTCCCATCAAGTTTGGGCTCCCATAGATTTCACTATATTTAAAAATAAGATAGTCAATTTCCATTTGAAAACCTGTGAACTTATTTTTATTTTTATTTGTTCTCTTTTTAATTTAGTCTTTTTGTTTGTTAGTTTGTTTTTATCTTTAAATCTATACTCCACCACCAGAGTTATTTCATCCTTCTACTTTTAACTCTCAACAGCACCCTGAAGATAAGATCTAAAAATTCTTGTATTTTTAGACAAAACCCTACACGAACTTATTCTGGCTTTCATTTCCAGTCACAACACTAGCCATGCCTGATCTTTCTGTTGACATGTTCGAGCATAGTATAAGCTGAGAATAGAGTTCTGGAACTCAAGTTGAATCTGTTCTCTTCCTTTAGATGTTAACCTGAATGTTTTATTTCTCCAGAAGTCTTCCTGATTTCTTCAAGCAAGATTAAGCACTGTCTTCCCTGGGCTATACAAGCTTTAGTGGTGCAATGGTTAAAGCATTCAATAATTAACCAAAAGGTTGGAAGTTCAACCCACCAGCCTCTCATGGGAGAAAGATGAAGCAGTCTGCTTCCCTGAAGATTTACAGGGAATCTTCTTGCCTTGGGGCAGTTCTCCTCTGTCCTAGAGGGTCACTATGAGTTGGAACTGACTCTTTGGCAGTGAGGTTTTTATTTTTGTTTGTTTTTTGTTTTGTTTTTTTCCATATTAGCTGCTTATAGTCTTAAATTTATTTAGGCATTATTCCCATTTCCCTAACAAGAGGGCAGAGATCTAGACAGATACTTGGAAATTAACTCATTTAATAAATATTTGTTAATTAACTTCAATAATAGAAAAGGCAGCACACAAAATTCAAACAAGCATCATTGTTACTCTAGATTTGAAAGACATTGTGTGTGTATGTGTGGTGAATTGCTTGATGTGGCCCTTCTAGCCATTTTCCTCCATTTGGTGATGTATTGTAAATCCTATTATCCATGCCTGTTTGGGGTAGTGTGGTAGTTAAGGTCAGGTGCCAACTTGGCTGGGCAGCTGGTAGTAGTCGTTCCCTAGTTCCCTATAATGACTGGCAATTGGCTCCGTGATGGGATTTGCCTTGAGCTGCTGATTGTTAAAGCCATCCACTTGGGTTATTTCTGTCGGAGCAACACAGGAGGAATGTGTTTTGAGTCCTGCCTTGCTGGAAGGTATAACTCAAATCACCACCCTTAGCTTCCTTGAGGGTATACCTACAAATCTCCTGGGAAGGCTCGCCCTCCTCTTGCTCCAGTTCTGTGTTTTGGCTCATCCTCATCTCACCCCTGGATTTGGGACAGCAGCCATCATCTGATCTGCTGATCGAGGTTCATCAAATCCCAAGAATTGGGAGGATCCTCCAAACCCACTCACAGACCTGGGACTCACCAGCCTGCCAGCCTCCACCACTACTAAGTGAGATGATCCCTTGGGTGTCTGTGAGTTCTGTGAGGCATTACAGGGAAATACAGAACCCTAAGATGGGGGAGATTACTGGGAGGAAGAGGAGGAGTTAATGTCTGAAATGATGGAGTGGCACAGTAGTTTGGACATTTGGGACATCTTTCACCTCCGCCTCATGGGGACCAGCCTTGGGCTGATCTTTCTAAGAGAAATTGTTCAAGCAGTGTGTGATATTAGGTTATACTGTTTTTCTATAACTCATTTCTATAACTCATTTCTATAGACAAAAAGGACACATACTCTAAAGCATTGTTAAAAATATGTATCTGGGATTCTGTAGTGGAATGGCTCTGCTTTTATGCCCTTGCTTGTCTCCCCTTAGACCCCATAGGCAAGTTTGCTCATAGTCTGACTCAAGTTTTAGGGGAATGTTCTATGAGTTCTCATGGACCAAGGGGAAGTTAACCTGGTAAAGAGTCACTAGGAGGGAGTTTCTCAGTCCAATCTTGTGGAAGATTACCACAAGGCTGATTTCATTCTCCCTAGTTTCAGTTTAACTCAACTTTCCACTCCACCTGTCCCTTAGGGTATAGAGGCAGGCTTCTGCATAAATTTATGAAACTGCTTGGTTGTGGTTTAGAGGCTGCTCCTCAATGTCTGAGTGGCTTATCACCTGTGCTATCTGTCATCTGACCCTCTGGTTTAGTGTTATCATGTGGAGCTAGGGATGTAAGGAAGTTACCACCATGCTGATCCTCCTTTGTTTTTGTCTCAGTAGTGAACTGTCTGAATCTCCTTGGGGTCATTGTCCCCTTTACTAGACAAATCTATGGAAAAGTGGCATATCAACTTATTAACTGCAGTAATAATGCATGTGGCCTTTTGACCATTTGGTAGATTCTACTTAAAATTTCAGCTGATTAGCAATCTGCTGAAAATTCTGCCAAATTCTAACAAATCCATTGTTGAAGACTGAAAATTTGCATAGTACTCAAAAGAAAAATCTTTAGTCTACCTGTTGAAATTTAACTAGCAATACAACACAAGAACTACAACAAGGATTGTGGCTATAGGCATCAAGTTCACTTGTAGGAAAAATGCTTCATATCTCCCTCATGTCATAGCCTTTGTTTCAGATCTATGACAAGTTATTTCCTATGTGAGGACATTTAATAGGCTGTATTTGTTCTGCAGTATAACAGTATAACCTAATATCACACATGTACAATATCTGTTCACCACCTCTGTCCTCACCTAACATTCTCCAACTTTTCACATGGTTTACTCCTTCTCACTCTTTAGTCATTAGCTTAAATATCATTTACCTAAAGAATCCTTCTCTGAATCACTAATATACATTTTGGTATATTCTCTTATAATACTCTCTGCTTTCCCTTAGTAGTATTTACCACAATTATATTGAAATTATAAATAGAGAGAGAATTTCTAGCATCTGGCATACTCCCTGGTTTATAATTTTCCTTAATAAATATTTATTGAATAAAGAAATAAAACAATGGAGTGATAAACTAGAAAACTGGGTCACCAACCCTCTCTTTTATGGGTTGCTGATTCTTAAGTACTATATTTTCCCTATCCCCTTAAATTCCCCTTTCCTGTTAAACCTAGCCAAATGACAAAATGCAATGCAACACACTGCCAGGGACTTAAAATATCTAAAATATTAATAAAGAACATGTAGTGGTGTGGTTTGGTGGAGGTTGACTTGGGGGTCTTGGTAGAAGGAAGCAACATGATTGAAAGGAGATAGAAAGGACATTAGTGATGCCACATTGCAACTTTGCAAATAGAGTCCTTGTACTCATCCCCCAAAATTACAGATGGTGCAGACACAGGAGAAAAAATGTGGAAACATTTGAAAAGGGGGGTAGTATTTTTCTTTAATGTCCTTACTTTGGTTTCATGTCAAATAAACAGGGTAAGGAGTTAAAAGTCTCCTATCTCTCTCTTAGATAAAAGCCTACTAGACATTGGTTTTAGAGTTTGGAGCTTTGGATGTCAAAAAGCATTATATCTGAATAATCATGACCACCATCTAACTGAGGACAGAGTGCACATTAAGTAAGTGAACAAAGAAATTCACCAAGTTTGCTGGTTTGCCAACATCATGTTCTATAATACTCTCTATGAATCTAAGAATGAATTTAAATAAGAGAAGAGAAAAATGCAGAATGACTATTCAAACTTACTGCAGACAAGTGAAAGGGATCAATATCTTAGAGATTCAGAGGAATACCAATGTTTACTAAACCAGAGGATGAGCAGTTCTTACTACACACAGCAGATGAAAATTTCAGTAAATAGATACCCTTAATTCAAGAAAAGATCCTCATGTAGAAACAGAAATCTAGTATAAAAACAAAACAAAAAATTACATGATTAGATACAAAGATCACTAGATAAGAGAATATAGATGTGAGAGATGTAAAGAGAGTGGAGGAATTTACTAAAATCAACCAACCAAACAAAACTAGGTATTATTGAAAATCAGTGGTTGGAAGACAAACTTGAGAAGCTCCCCAAGATTATAGAAGAAAAAGACATGAAAATAGTAAGACGTAAAATAAAAGAGAGATAATGGTGAGTGAACTCAAGCATTGCAATTATTCCTAAGGAAAATATTAGAACTACTAAAAAATACCAAAAAGCTATTCTGCAAAAAGGACCTCTGGTGGCATAGTGCCCAAGGCATTTGACTGCTAACCAGAAGGCTGGCAGTTCAAACCCACCAGCCACTCCTCAGAAGGAAGATCGGGCAATCTACGTCCATGGTGATACTGCCTGGGAAACCCGAGGTGGGGTCACTATGAGTCAGATCCTACTTGATGGTATAAGAATGTATATGTATATTCTGCAAAAATTGTAAAGACAAGCTTCCTTCAAGAAAGATAATATAATTTGTTCAAAGGAAAATAAATTGATCTTGAGACACATTGTTGAAAGGGAAACAATTTGTGGCACATAAGCTCTGGTGGAGGAGCTCTGGTAGCATAGTGGCTAAGGCACTTGACTAAGGCACTTGACTGCTAGGCTGGCCGTTCAAACCCACCAGCCACTCCTCGGAAGGAAGGTTGGGCATTCCTACTTCCATAGTGATACTGCCTCGGAAACCCAAGGAGGGGTCGCTATGAGTCAGGGCCGACTCGATAGCAAACAACAACAATAACAACAACAAGGTCTGGTGGCATAATGCCTAGGCATTTCATTGCTAACCGAAAGGCTGGTGTTCAAATCCACCAGCCACTCCTGGGAAAGAAGATTGGGCAATCTACTTCCACAGAGATAATACCTCGGAAACCCAAGCAGGGATTGCTATGAATCAGAATAGACTCGAAGGCAGTAAGTTTTTAGTGACCCCATAAGAAAGAGCAGAACTGCATCATAGGGTTTCCCAGGTAGTAAATCTTTATGGCAACAGACTGCTTCATCTTTCTCCTGTTGAGTGGCTGGTAGATTCTAACCAGTGACCTTTCAGTTGTCACCCAGGATTTAACCACTGTGTGAACAGGGTTCCATAGTATTTTTATAAAAGCATTAAATGGAGAATTGCAGTATATATTAGAGACCCAGAGATTAAAATTAAAACAAGGCAAAACAAAACAGAAAAAAAAAAAAACTGTGGATCTAACTAACTGAGGTAACATAATCTCAAACCAGGGACATGAACTAAAATGTGTGTGTCAAGTATGTCTGGCCTTTTTTTAAATACTCCAATTTATTTTTCATCTTGTACCTATAAAATATATGCCCCCATTATCTATAATTAAGCCATTTTATGAACAAGTTAAAAAAAAGTTGTTTAATATATCCCAGAAATAGTTTAGTAGAATTGAGAAAACGGAACCAGCCTAAGGTAAGAAAAACAAAGAATGAGAACAGAAATGGAAAATCCTCGTATAACATGTTACAGAAATAACATGGAATGATTGTGCATATTTCTAAGGAAACACTTAAACTGTACCCTGCACCCTTTCAGAGATTTATTGAGAATCATTTTGACACACTTCTCTTTAATTTAAGAAAATTAATTGTAGGCAGTTTGTGTAGGGTTTTAAGTATATTGTGGAAAATAATTAAACAATAAAAGGATGAGTGCAACTGTTCTGCAGGCAATATAAAGCCAAACATGTAAAGAATAATATGTCATATCTATACTAACCCACCAGATTACAGTAATATCCTCCTTTTAAATTACTATAAAAATACAGTGTTTTTGTTAGGCACCATCATATTGGTTCCAACTGATAGCAACCCTATGCACAAGAGAATGAAACACTGCCCAGTGCTGCCTACCCTCACAATTGTTGCTGTGCTTGAGCCCATCATTGCAGCAGATTTTAAAGGTAAGACATGTCAGTATATAGAATAATTGAATATATTTTTCCTGGATGAAAAAAAAATGAAAATTGAGGAAGGTATGTCACAACCCACAGAACAACTATAATCCCATCCAATAATTGTTCATATAATATATTATTTGCTTGCAATTGTTGATCTCATGTAACTTTATATCCTGGCTTTTTACATTAAACAGTAGATGAATAGATGTGCTTGATTTTCTTATTCAATTTTCTTCATTTTAGTATCTATATTTTATTAATTTTGGAATTATAAATAACACTACAGGAAATAAATCATGCATTTAGTTTCTATTTTAAGTTTACTGTTTCTTAAAACTGTTTTCATGACTATTATAATATCAAAATATATTAATTATGAATCTGAATTTATATTGCCCAATTAAACTAAAACATGAATGAGTATACTAATTTTACTTCACTTTTGTTATTACTTATCACTGAGTTAGGAGCTCTGGTGGCATAGTGTCTAAGGCATTTGACTGCTAACCAGGTGGTTCCAGCCACTCCTCAGAAGGAAGCTTGGACAATCTACTTCCATAGAGATAATGCCTCGGAAACCCAAGGAGGGTGGTTATGAGTCAGATCGACTTGACAGCAGCAGTTTGTTTTTTGGGGTTTTTTTTTTTTTTTTTGGTTGTCACTGAGTGTTTTAAAATTTTTCTAATTTGGAAAGATGATGATTTTATTTTTGAAACAATCTCTTGAAAAGTAACAAATTTGAAAAATTTTCACGTTTATTATTTCCATCTCTACAAACTATGAAAATCTGGTACCTTAAAGTAGAATGCAAACAACAAATAACAAAACCTAAAATGTGGTAACTTAGTAGATTTGAAGAAATCTGGTGACCTTATTAAGAAAAGGCAAAGCATTTGGTCAAAATATTGTCTAGTGTACTTGGGGAGTCAGATCAAGTGCCAGTCAAGGATGTAGCCTTAGGTAAAAATAGTAGAAAAAAATGAGAATGTTGGTATGTGCTAGCTGCTTCTTGAAAGTTTCAACAAACTCCTATAAAACCACTGAATTCAAGTTACAACAAACCAATCTTCCACCAGAGATTAAAGAAATACACTTTTGTGAAGAAAGACACTGCTTGGGCCTGCAGTCCAAGTTGACTGAGAATCCAGGGATTTTAAACTTTGGTAAGCTAACCAAACTGAAACTGTTAGTCCCCTACAACTTTGTGAGCTTGATGGTAAAGGCAGATTAAAGATGTTGCCTCACCACTCCTATAGATTATTTCAGAGTTGGTGAGGACTAAGGAGAGAACAGAGACCAGTAACTAAAGCACCAACGGCTAGCTCTAGATAAGAATTTTAACTGTAGTTCCCCCACATGGAACTGACCAGATTATTCTTTTGAATAGCGAACATGACCTTAGCCTTGCCTTCTTTATTAGTTTTGTCTATCCCTGCCATCTCCATTTTTCAGTGCCTATGGCATTTGACTGCTAACCAGAAGGCTGGCAGTTCAAACCCACTCAACCACTCTTCGGAAGGAAGGTTGGGCAATCTACTTCAGTAGTGACACCGCCTTGGAAACCCTAGGAGGGGTTGCTATGAGTCAGACTCGACTCGACAGTAGTGAGTTAGCTTGGTTACAATTGAACAGAGCCTTGGCTATTGCCCAGCATCTCTCGCCATAATAAAAATCCATGTATTTTCAGAGACGGCTCACTGTGATGGTCATTCCTTTTCTCTATCTGCCCTGATTATACTTCTGGTCATCTTTGCATCCACAGTAGTATTTCTCACAGTGTTATAAATAGAGGAATACAGTTTTTATGAGATTAAATTGAAGTGAATCACCAGAGAAATATGTCTCCCGCTGGTGAATTATAATGATAGAAAAGGGTACCTTAGAGTAAGAAGGACTGTTTCATAATATATGCCCCATTTAGTTAGGACTGAATAGATATTTTTCTTTAGGTAATTTATGTTCCAGCCATGCAAAGATAAAAGTCAAGTAATATATCTCTATCCCTCTGTGTCTCTTTGTCTCTACCTCATGTTCTTTGATGCACACATGCACACACATACCAATATTTCATACCATTATTACCTGAAGCATATTAGCTGGATAGAAACCATGTACCCCAAACTGTACTACTGAAATTATTGAAACAATCACTTTCAGTAAAACCTGGGGAAATAACTCACGTATTGTTTTGCTTCCTCATACAGCTAATTTTCTTCTTTTTCCCATACTTTTGGTATGCCAAGGCATTGCCAAGACAATGTGTAAATATGAACCTCAGAAATGTTCCTTTCCTCAAGGTAGACCCACAGCATGCAGGGTATGTTCTGGTAAGCAAATGAATGGCGCAGCACAAAAGGCTCAGAATTACAAATTTTATCCCTTCTGAATGTAGATCTATTCCTTGTCTAGCATTGTCCCTTTTAAACAATAGGAAGCCAGATATCATAGTCACAAAGCATCCAGCTGAAGAGCACAGGGAATGATGAACAAATAATAAACAAAAATGTAAATGAAGCTGGGCAGTCTGCCTAGAAAACAGTATCTGTGTGCAAACAACACATATTCATGCCAAATTTTAGACCCCTTGAGAACCACTCAACTGTGTCTCACTCTAAGCATAGGGCCAAAGAGGAAATAGGTGACTTGTTTCATTAACATACAGTAGGAAGGTATAAGGTGAAAAGCTCATAAATCTACTCTAGGAAAAACCCAAAAGCAAAACCCACTGCCATCTAGTCAATTCCAACATATAGTGACCCTATAGGACAGAGTAGTTCTGCCTCATAGAGTTCCCAAGGCTATAAATCTTTACAGAACCAGACTGTCTCATCTTTCTCCTGCAGAGCAGCTGGTGGGTTAGAACTACTGACCTTTTGGTTAGAAGGTGAATGCTTTAGCCATTGTAACACCAGAGCTCCTTACTCAGGGAAAGACTGAGTAAAGCTTTATCCCGAAACTGACAGGTAGATATGTCATCAAAGTAATAGCTAGTATCATCCACCAACAATTCCCAGGAATCATTTTAGAATGGAGCTACATACTTACAGATTCTTTTGGTTCATCAAAGGTGTTTTTTTTTTTTTTTTTTTTAAAGAGAAAATAGAGAAGTGAAAATCTAGAGTTGGTATCAAGCAGCATGGATCTCACATCATGAACAAATTCCTTCTGATCCGTCTTTAAAACAATAGTAGCAATTTCACAAGGTCATAAATACAAAACACTCTGTAAATATCAGATACTATACTTTTTATAGATAACAAGGACAACAGAGGAAGCACACTTCAGGCAAAATAATACTATAGTCCAAACCATGTCACTAGGAGATTTGGAGCCAAGTAGGACATCTGTTTGGCCAGTCCAATAAGCTTTACAAATGTTTTTAAGGCTTCAACTAGTCTGTTACTTATTAGTTCAGAATAATGATCTCTTCCTTGGGTTTTGTTTTTGCTGTTAGTTTATGACTTATATCCCATGTGTGACAGAGTAGAACTTTTCCATAGGCTTTTCTGGGCTGTAATCTTGGATGGCACATAACAACAGCAACAACAACAATCTTTACAAAAGCAAATTGCTAGGGCTACTTCTTCTGTCATGCTGCTGAGTGGATGATTTGGACCATAAACTTTTGGCTACCAGCCTGTTGTTGTTTGGTGCTGTTGAGTCCTCTCTGACTCACAGCGACCCTATGCACAGCTGAATGAAACACTGACCAATCTTGTGCCAGTCTCATAATCCTTGCTATACCTGGGAGCTCTGGTAGCATAGTGCCTAAGGCACTTGACTCATAACCAGAAAGCTGATGGTTCAAACCCACCAGCCACTCCTTGGAAGGAAGATGAGGCAAACTACTTCAGTAGTGATACTGCCTTGGAAACCCAAGGAGGGGTCGCTATGAGTCGGGTCCAACTCGACGCCACGTAACAACAAACAACATACCTGAGCCCATCCTTGCAGTCACTGTCTATCCATCTCATTGAGGGCCTTCCCCTTCTTCATTGACCCTCCACTTTAGCAAGCATGATTTCCTTCCCCAGAGAATGGTTTCTTCTGAGAATGTGACCAAAGTAGGTGAGACAAAGTCCGGCCATTTTCCATTCCAAGTAGCATTCCAGCTGCACTTCTTCCAGGACAGATTTGTTAGTCCTCTTAGCAGACCATGGTACTTTTAGCACTCTTCTCCAACATCACAACTAAAAAACATCAGTCTTCCTTATTCATTGTCCAGCTTTCATATGCATAAGAAGCGATTGAAAATACCATAGCTTGGGTTAGTCTTCAAGGAGACATCTTTGCTCTTCATTATTTGAAAGAGGTCTTTTGCAGCAGATTTGCCCAATGCAATACATCATCTGATGTCTTGACTGCTACTTCCAGTGATGTTGATTGTACAACCAAGTAATATGAAATCCTTGACAACTTCAATCTTTTCTCCATCCACCATGAAGCTGTTTATTGGACCAGTTGTGAGGATTTTTGTGTTCTTTATATTGAGGTGTAATCCGTACTGCATACTGTAGTCTTTAATCTTCATCAGTAAGTACTCCAAGTCATCCTCACTTTCATCAAGCATATTGTGTCATCTGCATATCAAAGGTTGTTAATGAGTCCTCCTCCAATCCTGATGCCACATTCTTCTTCATATAATTCAGCTTCTCGAATTATTTGCACAGCATACAAATTGAATAAATATGGTGAAAGGACACAACCTGGATGCACTCCCTTCTTGATTTTGAACCATGCAGTATCCCTTTGTTCAGTTCAAACAACAGCCTCCTGATCTATGTATAGGTTCCTCATGAGTACAATCAAGTGTTCTGGAATTCCCATTCTTCTCAATGTTATCCATAATTAGTTATGATTTACACAATCAAATCTTTTGCAGTCAATAAAACATAAGTAAACATATTTCTGGTATTCTGTGCTTTCAGCTAAGATCCATTGGACATCAGCAATGATATCCCTCATTCCACATCTACTTCTGAATCCAGCTTTCATTTCTGGAACTTCTCTGTCAATATACTGCTATAACCATGTTTGAATTATCTTCAGTAAGATTTGACTTGCATGTGATATTAATGATATTGTTTGATAATTTCCACATTCTACGGGATCACCTTTCTTTGGAATCAGTACAAATATGAATCTCATTCAATTAGTTGGCCAGGTCACTGTCTTCCAAATCTCTTGGCACAGACGAGTGAGTGCATCCAGCCCAGTATGTGTTTGTTGAAACTTCTCAATGGGTATTTCATCAATTCCTGGAGCTTTATTCTTCACCAATTCCTTCAGTGCAGCTTCAACTTCTTCCTTCAATACCACTGGTTCTTGATCATTTGCCACCTGATGAAATGGATGAACATTGACCAATTCTTTCTGGTATAGCAACTCTGTGTATTTCTTCCATCTTCAAAAGATGCTTTCTACATCATTCAATATTTTGCCCATAGAATCTTTCAATATTGCAACTTGAGGCTTAATTTTTTTCCTCAGTTCTTTCAGCTTGAGAATGCTGAGTGTCTTCTTCCCTTTTGGTTTTTTAACTCCAGGTCTTTGCACATTTCATTATAGTAATTGGCTTTGTCTGTTCAAGCTGCTCTTTGAAATCTTCTGTTCAGCTCTTTTATCTTGTCATTTCTTCCATTTGCTTTAGCTACTCTCCACTCAAGGGCAAGTTTCAGAGTCTCTTCTGACATCCATTTTGGTCTTTTCTTCATTTCTCGTCTTTTTAATGACCTTTTGCTTTCTTCATGGATGATGTTCTTGATGTCATCCCACAATTCCTCTGGTTTTCAGTCATTGGTGTTTAATGCATCTAATCTATTCTTTAAATGGTCTCTAAATTCAGGAGGGATATTATCAAGGTCATATTTTGGCTCTTGTGGTCTTGTTTTACTTCTCTTCAACTTTAACTTGAATGTGCATATGAGCATTTGTTGGTCTGTTCTACAGTCAGCTCCTGACCTTGTTTTTGTCAAAGGTATTTAACTTCTTCATCACCTCTTGCCACAGATGTAGTCAATCTGATTCTTCTGTATTCTATTTGGTGATATGCATGTGTACAGTCATTGCTTATGTTGTTGAAAAAGGGTATTTGCAATGAATAAGTCATTGGTCTTACCAAATTCTATTACGCTATCTCCACCATTATTTCTATCACCAAGATCATATTTTCCAATGACTAGTAACTCTTCTGTTTCCAACTTTTGCATTCCAGTCACCAATGATAATCAATACATCTTGATTGCATGTTCAGTCAATTTCAGACTGCAGAAGTTGGTAGAAATCTTCAATTTCCTCATCTTTGGCTTTGGTGGTTGATGTGTAAATTTGAGTAATAGTAGTATTAACTGCTCTTCCTTGTAGGCATATGGATATTATCCTATCACTCACAGTATTGTACTTCAGGACAAAGCTTGAAACACTCTTTGTGACAATGAATGCCACACCATTCTTCTTCCTTTTGTCACTTCTAACATAGTAGATCATATGCTTGTCTGATTCAAAATGGCCAAAAACAGTCCATTTCAGCAAACTAATGCCTAGGATACCGATCTTTTAGCATTCCATTTCACTTTTGACAACTTCCAACTTTCCTAGAGTCATACTTTGTACATTCCATGTTACAATTTTTAATGGATGTTTGCAACTGTTTCTACTCATTTTGAGTTGTGCCACATCAGCCAGTGGAGGTCCTGAAAGCTTTACTCTATCCACATTGTTAAGGTCATCTCTACTCTGAGGAATAAGCTCTCCCCAAGTCAAATTTTGAGTGTCTTCTGACCTGATGGGTTCATCTTCTGGAACTATATTGGACAACGTTTCAGGGCTGTTCATAAAGTTGTCCAGGAACATATCAGACAGTATTTCACTGCTATTTATAAGGTTTTCACTGGTCAATTCTTTGAGAAGTGGATGGCCTCTTCCTTCCTTTGAGTTTGTCTTATCCCAGAAGCTCCACTGAAACCTGTCCACCGTGGGTAACCCTGCTGGCATTTTGCAACATGGTGGCATAGACTCCAGCCTCACAGCAAAATGTAAACCACCACAGGACAACAAACTGACAGAGAAGTCCGTCTCCTTTAGTTGTTTCTAACCCCTCTGCACCTGCCTACCTCTGGCAACGGCCTTAAAATAGAGCTGCCCCCAAGCAAAAAACAGCCTCTAATCCCCAGGCCCGCATACGTCAGGCCATGGCCTTAATATACAGCCACACTCTATTGAAAAGCAGCCTCCAAGCCCTGGCCCTACCTACCTCAGGCCCCAGCCTTAATATAGAGCCACCCCCAAGGGAAAAGCAGCCTCCAAGCCCTAGGCCTGCCTACCCCATGCCCTGGCCTTAATACAGAGCCACCCCCAAGTAAAAAGCAGTCTCCAAGCTTTTTAGAAAATCACATTTCTGATTTTATAATAGGCCCTATGGATCACTCATTCATTTACATAGCCCTGGTAGCATAGTGCCTAAGGCACTTGACTGCTAACCAGAAGGCTGGCGGTTCAAATCCACCAGCCACTCCTTGGAAGGAAGATGGGGCAATCTACTTCCATAGTGATACTGCCTCAGAAACCCAAGGAGGGGTCGCTGTGAGTCGGGTCCGACTAGACGGCACACAACAACAACAACAACATCTCTCAGATAAGTCTAAGGCAAACTATTTGCACTACTCAGAAACCATTCTTCCTTTTTTTGCTGGCCTTTCTAACGTTTTTCTCCATGCAACTAACTCCTTGCTATAATGGTATTCTGCACATTAGGAAATACAATCTAACAGCTGGTACTATAGTTTTACTTTGTTTCCATCCCAATCCATCATGTCAAGCTTTCTTACATGTTAAGTTTTCATGTACTTGCTGAAAAATTTACAAAAGCTCATGACAAGAGACTTACTATTATAGATTCATTCATACTAGGATTTGGAAGTCCTTAATAACCTACCCCTGCCCAAACAATCTAAACTTACTTTCCATTAAACTCTGATCAGAGTAATCCTTTTCACTTCTAAAGAATATTCTCAATCGGATCAATCTTTCCTCCAAGGTGTAGTCTCTTTCACCTCCTGCAATTTCTTTCTTTGCTTCCTGACTCTTCATTTTTGCCCACCTATCAAAGGCTGGTGTTCTTGACACCTCCCAAAGTTTAATAAGTAGCATATTAACTTCTCTGAATTCATTTAGTGTTGCCCAATTATATCACAGCTTTTAACACTTGATTATATTTTGTCACATGTATTCTATATGTCAAGATGACCCAAGTAGATTGTAATTGGGCACAGGGAATTATGCTTCTCCCATACATAGCAGATGCTTCATAATCAACCTGATTGATATGTTTACTGATTGGCAGTGAATCTGGAAAGTGATTCAAAGGTCTGGAAATACAGCAAAGCCACTCCTACTGATGTTCAAGTTCATAGACTTGCCTACTATCTCTCTTAACAGAAGCAGTAATAAAGCCTACTAAATTTGGGACTCTGTCTCAAAAATTACAGTTGATATCAATGTAAGTAAAGAAACTTTTCTTAGAGCCTTGTTTGTAGGCCTCAGTCACCAGTGTAAAGGAAAGAACCAAAACTAAACTCACTGCCATCGAATCAATTCTAACTCATAGTGACCCTATAGAACAGAGTAGAACTGCCCCTATAGGGTTTCTAAGGCTGTAAATCTTTACAGAAGCAGACTGCCTCATTGTGGGAATGGTTTGGTTAGCAGATGAATGCTTTAACCTCTGCACCATCAGCACTCCTTAAAGGAAAGAATACTACCTTATAGCTACAGATTGTGACTTTTGTAATTTCATGATAGGATATGTAGTAAATTTCCTCTGAGAGTTAAGATATGTGAATGAATAAGTGATCCATAGGGGCTGTTATAAAATCAGAAACATGATTTTCTGAAATTAATTTGCCCATCTGTTTCAGTGAGAACTATGTGGTATGTGCATTGCAAGCATTATTTATATTTAGTATTAAGGTTTTACAAGGAATGAAAAGAAGTCATACCACACCTAGAAAGGGTGTGAACATAGAATATGACACTCATGGAAAAGTCTATGTCTTGACAATATTTTTGATCAAAGTTGTTTCCATAGTTACAATACTCTTACCCTTATCATGCCTGGTGTGATCAGCCACTGTTTTTTTTTTTTTTTTTTTTAAGGTTACTTGGTTACTATACTTTGAAATTCTTGTAGCCAAATGATTATTCAAAATTAATCTTGAATATATATTTTAAAATAAATCAATCACAGCTACTATACTTATACTCTTATTGAGAAAAGCATGTTGCTTTGAAATTTTATGTAATTTACTCTTTTGAAATAGAGGTGGTTGTATATATTCTCACAGGAGCCCTGGTAGCATAGTGCCTAAGGCACTTGACTGCTAACCAGAAGGTTGGTGGTTCAAACCCACCAGCCACTCTTTAGAAGGAAGGTAGGGCAATCTACTTCCATAGTGATTCCACCTCGGAAACCCAAGGAGGGGTGACTATGACTTGGATCCGACTTGACGACAGTGCATTGTGTTGTGTTGTTTGTATATATTCTCAGAGAAATTCCACCCCTCTAAAGAGCATGACTTGAGGGACTATGTTTATAGTTAATATGTGATTTTACTATTAACTTACTAAGTGTAATAATATTATGCTTAAAAAAAGCATCATTCTCTGAATGTGCAAGATGCTATTTTCTGACACAGTATTTACCACCTCTTTCAAAATGAATTTTAATTTGGTTTTCATCAAGGAATGTAGGGAGGAACTGAAGAATAGAGACTTCAGCCACTGAGAGGAATGGCACACTGTTCCTTTTGACAGTTTCCAATTTTATAGCTCTAATTTGATCTATTTTGAAGGGCTGTGGCATGAAGTCAGACTAAACAGATTTATTATGCAACTGAAATCATTTCCTGCCTTAATGCCTTTAAACTTGGAGGTTTCTTTCTTAGACCAAATTATCTGAAGCAGTTTAGAGAGGTGCAGCAGCTTGGGTTAGGGTGCATGACATGCAAAGGTTTGCAAAAGCAAGACTGAAAGTGTTGAGTGAAGTAAAAGATAAGGTAGAAAAGTGGAGGGAGAAGGTGCTCAAAGAGTGTGATCTTCCTGCAGCACCCCTTTCCCTGGCAAAAAGCTCTACTGGGGAAGCAAAAGCTTAATCAAGCCCTGAAATATATGGAGCGGAGAGCAATCTACTGGAATAGGGTTTCCTCAATTACTTCCTCCTACAATGAAGTTCTGTTACTACTACAACAACAAAAGCACATTTATATCCACCAACTTCCATTACTCAAACTTCTCAGCATTGTATCTACTGACTACTTATTATATTTGACAGGCAAGAATATCAGTAAATGACTTCAAAGTTTCAATAACAGCGGGTGAGTAATCTAAGTTAACATTGACTTGTTCTGACCCACCTGTTCATGCCAAGAAATCCAAAGTAATTACTATTTTACAATCCCTGCACCTGGGTTCTGTATTAAATTTCAGGTTGACTTTTATATAAATTTCACTTTAACTTAATACTGAAACTGTGAAATATAAAGGCACCCGTAAATGCACTATGCGGATTCAAGTAAGTTAGATTCCTTGATATGATATGCATAGTTACGTATTATAAAAGGAGTTTTGAGCTATTACATTTCCATGCTTATTCTTCAGTTAGTCATATAAAATTTTAATGTTCATATAATTTTCCCAAAGGATATTTCAATTTCTCTGCATGGCATTATGGTAGTTATGGCCTCATTTTAAAAAATAAAAGTAGTTGTACCCATGATTTATCGATTCGGGTGAGCTGTATGATATATGTGGCATTAATTGAGCTGGATAAAATCCAGAAGCAGTCAAATACTTGTCTTCTCATTTTTGTAGAAAAGTTCTGAATTCTGACCTGTCAGAAACATTATTTATGAGCACATTAGACACTTCATGCTCTAAAATGTGAAAGAGACTATCAGCACTTTCTGCTCAAATCTTTGAATGCCCCAACCACCTTTCCCTCTTTCCATTTCCTCTCATTATCTCTCTCTCTTTGTCTCTCTCACTCACAGCTTATGTGGTTTTCTTCAGCTTAAAATCTACTTACTTTTGTACTTAAATTTTTGAGGAAATTGAGGGCTCTTGATCATACTTTTTTTTTTTTTTAATGTTGGAATGAGCAACTACTTCCAAAAAAGCACAGCCGTTGAAAATCTATGGAGCATTCCTCCATTCTTACATGTGTGGGGTCTCCATGAGTCAGAATTGACTCCATGGCAAAAGATTTGGTTCTGGGTTTTATTTGTTTGTTTGTTTTAAAAGAAGGCAAATTGTGATGGGAAGGAATATAGCTTGCTCATTCCATATTGAATGTATCTTGGACTACTAGGAGTATGAACAAATCTGTCTTGGAGGAAGTACAGCCAAATACTCTTTAGAAATGAGAATGGCCAGACTTCGTCTCTCATGCTTTGGCCATGATGTCAGAAGGGACTAGTCCTTGGAACAGGATAGCATGCTTGTAAAGCAGAGAATCATCATGCTTAGTAAAGTAGTCATTGTTGTTAGGCGCCATCTAGTTGGTTCCAACTCATAGCAACCCTGTGCACAATGGAACAAAACACTGCCCTGTGCTGAGCCATCCTCACAATCCTTGCTATGTTTGAGGCCATCGCCATAGCCACTGTATCAATGCACCTTGTTGAGGGTGTTCCCCTTTTTCACTAAACTTCTACTTTACAAGCTTAAGTGTTCTGAATTCCCATTCTTCACAATGTTATCCATAATTTGTTATGATCCACACAGTTGAATGCTTTTGCATAGTCCATAAGACACGGGGAAACATCTTTCTGTTATTCTTTGCTTTCAGTCAAGATCCATCCGACGTCAGCAATGATATCCCTCATGCCATGCCCTCTTCTCAATCTGGCTTGAATTTCTGGCAGTTTCCTATCAATATCCTGATGTAATTGTTTTTTAATTACCTTCAGCAAAATTCTACTTACAAAGCAGAATTTTGTTCTACTTTAGAAAATTGTTACATAATTTCCACATTTTGTTGGATCACCTTCTTTCTTCAATACCATTTGTTCTTGATTATATGCTACCTCCTGAAATAGTTGAACATTGACCAATTCTTTTTGGTGGCGTGATTTTTTGTATCCCTTCCTTCTTCGATGCTTTCCGCATCATTCAATATTTACCCCTAGAATCCTTCAGTATTGCAACATGAGGCTTGAGTTTTCTTTTCAGTTCTTTCAGTTTGAGGAAAGCTGAGCATGTTCTTCCCTTTTGGTTTTCTAAATCTAGGTCTTTGTCATTTAATTATAATATTTTACTTTGTCTTCTCAAGCTGCTACTTCACATCTTCTGTTCAGCTATTTTACTTCATCATTTCTTTCATTTGCTTTAGCTTCTCTCCATTCAAGAGCAAATTTCAGAGTCTCTTTGGACATCCATTTTTACTTCTCTTCATTTCCTGCCTTTTTAATGACCTTTTGCTTTCTTCATATATGAAATTCTTGTTGTCATCCCACAGCTTGTCTGATTTCTGCTCATTGGTGTTCAGTGTGTCAAATTATTCTTGAGATGGTTACTAAATTCAGGTGGGATGCTTGAGGTCATATTTTAGGTTCAAGAACTTTATTTAATTTTCTTCTGCTTCAACTTGGACTTGCCTATGAGCAAGTGATGGTCTATTTCACAATCAGCCTCTGGGCTTCTGACTTATACTATTGGGTTTCTCCATAGTCTCTTTCCACAAATAGAGTCTATTTGAATGTTATGTATTCCATCTAGTAAGGTTAACATGTATAGCCACCACTTATGTTGTTGAAGAAGGTATTTGCAATGGGTAAGTATTTGGGTTTGGAGAATTCTATCATGCAATCTCTGGCCTCATTTCTATCACCAAGGCTGTATTTTCCAACTACTGATGAGTCTTCTTTGTTTCCATCTTTCTCATTCCAATCACCAGTAATAATCAATACATTTTGATTGCATGTTTGGTCAGTTTAAGACAGCAGAAGTTGATAAAAATATTCCTTTTCTTTCTCTTTGGTTTTAGCGGTTAGTGTGTAAATTTAAATAATGGTAATATATTTTAATGAGTTTTCCTTGTAGGTATATGGATATTATCCTCTAATTGACAGCATTGTACTTCAGGATAGATCTAGAAGTGTTTTTGATATGAATGCAGCCCCATTCATCTTTAATTTTTTTCTTTCCCGGTGGAGTAGACCACATGATTGTCTGATTCAAAATGGTTGATACCAGTCCACTTCAGCTCACTAATGCCTAGGGTTTTGATCTTTATGCATTCCATTAGTAAAGCAGAGGGTCAGTGAAAAAGAGGAAGACTCTCTACAAGAAGTATTGACAACAGTTGCTGTAACAATGGGCTCAAACAGCAATGATTGTGAGGATGGCATAGGACTGAGAAATTTTGTTCTATTGTACACAGGATTGCAATGAGTCAGAACTGGCTAAATGGCACTTAAGAACAACAGTGAAAGCTATGTGATGTTAGACAAGGTACTTAACTGCTCTGTGCTATAGGTTCCTCATCTGAAAGATGGTGATGATTGCAGTAACCACTTCATAAGGTTGGGTAAGAACTGAATTAATGAGTATGAAGTGCTTAGAAAAGTATCTAGCATTACATGGTAAAAGTTATCACTTACCTCAGTTTGTAATTGAAGAAACTGAGGCTCAGAAAAATCAAACACCTTAGGTAAAGCAGAACTTCAAATATTGCTGCTTTTGATTCCACAAATTACTTTTTCAGAGATGGTTTTTTCCCCCAGAGAATTTATTTTTTTCTCTAAACTGGATTTCTTCTTTTCTTCTTCCTCCTCCTTCATCTATATAATTTTTAACTATTATTATTATCAAAAATAATAACTGGCTATAGGTAGTATGTGTATGTGCATAGTGTAGATTGTAAGTAAGATACACTTCTCTCTTTAAGGAAATCATCCCGGGAAAAGATAAATGGGATATACAAAAATACACTTGGATATTTTAAAGAAACAATAGCTCATGTTCCCATTTTTCTCTAAAATTTTTGAATATTGAATTTGAGATACCATTTAATTGCTTATTAAAAGAATTACCTTGAAATGTTATCCTGGGAAAACATTACAGTTTAAATGCTTTGATGATGTCACCAAGGCCTCTTGATTGCTGATTTTGTCTTAGTTCTTTCATATGATAAATAATTTTTTCTAGGTTTGTAACCCACCAGCCACTCTTCAGAAGGAAGGTTGGGCAATCTACTTCAGTAGTGATGTTGTTGTTGTT
>NW_006921632.1:15378156-15384023 GCF_000298275.1 Orycteropus afer afer | reverse complement strand
AGGAGTGGCTGGTGGGTTTGAACCGCCAGCCTTCTGGTTAGCAGTCAAGTGCTTTAGCCACTATGCTACCAGAGCTCCCGCCTCGGAAACCCAAAGAGGGGTCGCTATGAGTCGGGTCCAACTCAACAGCACAACAACAACAACTCTTTTTACAATCATAATGGCCATTTCTCTCTATAGTAATTTTTCAGACATTCTTCTTACTCATTTGCCCAGAAAATCCTCTCTTCCAAAGGAAATTTACTAAGAAGTCCAATATGTAAACTATCTAAGTGGAGTTGCTCTGAAAGAAATAAGAAAGGGGGTTAAAGTGTCCTGCTTACACATTTGCAATGAATAATGAATCTTTGGCTATAGTGGTTGTGCATAAATTTGAACCATAGCAGTATTAACTGGTCTTCTTTGTAGGCATATGGATATTATCCTTTAAAACTTTGGGGACACTGTAGGCTAAGCTTTTGCTTTCCAAGGAAGTATTTTGAAGACTAGTTCCTTATGTTACAGCGTAAACTCTACGTAAATGAGATCAAAGAAAAACAGCATTTAAACTGAAGCTTTAAAACCTTCAGATGCCCCTCAAAAAAGTAACTTGAATTAATTTTTGTTCTCTTTTCTCATTCTAAGATAGATTTATTACTCTCATTTTGCCTTTTTAAAAACATTCAGTGATTTCTTATTTCTGTTATTATAGCCTTATCTCAAAATTCCTCATTGCCTTTTCACTTTCCCTTAATATGTGACAAGTTAATCTGGGTTGATTATTCCTATATTTTCATCTCTTCCCCTGCACTCCATTCCTTGCCCCTCAAGTTTCCAGCATACATGACAGCCAGCCTATGTGAAATCTTCTCCCTATGGAAAATGGCAAAAAAAAAAAAAAAAAAACCCTACCAGAGGCAGCCTAAAAGCAGGAGTTAACCTGGTTTCAGAGCACTGAAGAAATTATAAGAGGAGCTTTATCCTGCCTCTTCCTTCCAATCTTTCTCTGTTTCTCTCTGTCTCTTTCACACATACTTGAGACACTGCTGGGAAAAGCTGGAGATCTTGTTAGCGAAGTTGAACCTGCACTGAGTCCCCCAGTCCAGATCAGTATATCAATATCCCAAATAAAACACTGAATGATCGTGCCACCACAGGCTCAGGGGATGCCAGTAGGCCTGGTAAATGAACACATGAATGCATGTGAGATTGCAGTTAAGTGCCCTTTCCCTGATTAGGAGTGGGGTTAGAGGTGGAGGTAAACTTCCTAGATTTTGATTCCAATAATGACTAAATATCCAGTCTTTACAGGTCCAACTGGTGTGTGTGTAGGGGGGTTAGTATTTAAAGCAGGTTTAAACATTTATCTATCTGTCTATTTATTATCCATCATACTCTATTGATGGTCTAAAATGTGACTTTTCCACAAATAGCATCAATTTTTTAAATGATTTTGAAATATTTTTCATGTTAACTTCTGGAGAAGAGACTTGTCAGCACTAATATTAACTATATGACTACACGACTAATGCGATTGGTTGGCCTTGATTGTATGCCACATAGAGGTGAATATTTTAAGTTGATTTCAGTGAATACAGTCTCTTAAATATGCCTGATTTCCAACTTGGCATTTTGATTATGGTAATAATTTATAAGCAAATACATTTTTAAGAGTAAAATATTAAAGTTTAATAAAAACCAGGCAAGCTACAATCATATGATGAATTATTACCAAATTGTATGGAAGTTTTACTGTATTTACAAAACTAAAGTTTAAGCAACTCAAAAGACAACATTAATCAACATTGATAGTAATAATTATAATTTTATAAAATAAATATGGGGAAAGACAAATGATGAGGAAAGATACCATGGAGCACCATGGTATCCATTCAGAAGTGTTTAATTTATTCCTAAGAAAAAATATCATATTCTAGTTAGGGGCACAACCTACCATACAGCATACATATTGGGCTTAATAACTGCTGTTTAGTAATAAAAAGGAGGAAGCTGCTTAATGATGGGGAGAATTTAGCTTAATAAATGTTTTATATATTTTGTAATGGGAGCTCTGGTGGCACAGTGCCTAAGGTATTTGACTGCTAACCTACCAGCCACTCCTCAGAAGGAAGATTGGGCAATCTACTTCTCTAGAGATACCACTTCGGAAATCCAAGGAGGGGTCGCTATGAGTTGGATTCAACTCGATGGCAGGAATTAAACTAGCTTTGTGTGTACTTATAGCTACAAAGCTTGTAGCCACATTGCAATCTCATAAAGATCATCTTTTAATTTTGATTAGAACTGCTTAATAACTCTTTTTATAAAACTAGCTCTATTTGCTCCTTGGCTTTACCTTAGGTCTGTCTGATGCTACTTTATCCATCACAGAGGCTTGTCTGTCACAGCTGTTTCCTAAAGGCTTGTCATGTTGTTGTTGTTGTTATATGCCATCAAGTCAGATCCAACTAATAGCGACCCCTCCTTGGGTTTCCGAGGCAGTATCACCATGGAAGTAGATTGCCTCACACCATGTGAAGTTTCCTTCTCTGAGTCTTTGAGGGATATCTCTGGTCCATCCCTTTTGTTTAGAGTTGTTGTATACTGACTATACCCTATTAGACATTTCTCAATAGAATGTATTATTATTACAATTAAAATGGTATCTGACATCTGTTGATCATTTATCACATGTCTGGCACATTGTTAAACATCTTAGATATCTTAACTTATCCCTATTATACAGATGTTTAAACTGAGAGAGATTGAGTAATTTTTCCATGATGAATAGGACTAAGGAGGGTCAAAAGTGGAATTAAAACCCAGATGGATGTTAAAGCCTGTTCTTTTACCTCTTAACACTATATTGCCTCTTTATACCCAGCCTGTATCATTGTTCTAATTCACTGGTTCATTTAACAAACATTAAGTAAGTAAAGTATTGTAATATAAAGATGAATAGAACTGAGATTTGTGCCCATTCCAAAGAAAGGTAATCAAACAGAATGCAGAAACTATCCAACAATATCATTAATATCACACACAAGTAAAATTTTGCTAAAGATGATTTGAAAATGGTTGCAGCAGTACATTAATAGGAAACTGCCAGAAATTCAAGCCAGATTCAGAGGAAGGAACGGAATGAAGATGTCATTGCTGATGTGAGATGAATCTTGACTGAAAGCAAATACCAGAAAGATGTTTACCTGTGTTCTATTGACTCTGCAAAAGACTTAGACTGTGTGGATCACAAGAAACTATGGATAAAGAATGGGAACTATGGATGAAAAATGGGAATTCCATAACATGTAATTATATTCAGGAAGAATCTGTACATCCACCAAGGGGCAATTGTTTGAACAGAACAAGGGATACTGAATGATTCAAAATCAATAATGATATGGTCAAGGTTGTATCCTTTCACCATACTTATTCAATCTGTTTGCTGAGCAAATAATTTAAGAATCTGGACTATATAAAGGAGAAGGTGGCATCAGGATCAGAGGAAGACTCATCAATAATCTGCAATATGCAGATGACACAAACTTGCTTGCTGAAAGCAAAGATGACTGGAAGCACTTATTGAGGAAGATCAAAGACTACAGCCTCTGGTATGGATTACACCTCAAGATAAAGAAAACTGAAATCCTCACAAATGGACCAATAAGCAACATCATGATAAATGGAGAAAAGATTGAAGTTGTCACAGATTTCATTTTACTTGGATCCACCATCAACGCTCATGGAAGCAGCAGTCAAGAAATCAACATATTGCACTGGGAAAATTCTGCTGCAATGTTGTTGTTGTTGTTGTTGTTGTTGTTGCTATGTGTTGTTGAGTTGGCCCTGACTCATAGCAACCCCTCCTTGGGTTTCTGAGGTGGTATCACTACGGAAGTAGGTTGCACAAACTTCCTTCCAAGGAGTGGCTGATGGGTTTGAACTGCTAGTCTTCTGGCTAGCAGTCAAATGCCTTAGGCACTACCCTACCAGAGCTCCCTTTAAAGTGTTAAAGAGCAAAGATGTCACTTTGAAGATAAAGGTGTGCCTTACCTAAGCCATGGTATTTTCAATCACTCATATGCATGTGAAAGCTGGACAATGAGTAAGGAAGACTGAAGAAGAATTGATGCTTTTGAACTGTGGCTTTGGCAAAGAATGCTGAAAATACCATGGACTACAAGAAGAACAAATAAATCTGTCTTGGAAGACGAACAGCCAGAATGCTTCTTAGAAATGAGAATGGCCAGACTTTGTCTCACGTACTTCATTCATGTTGTCAGAAGGGACCAGTCCCTGGAGAAGAGTATCATGCTTAGCAAAGGAGAGGATCAGCAAGATAGGGGAAGATCAACAAGATGGATTGACACAGTGACTGTGAGGATGGACTCAAGCATAGCAAAGACTGTGAAGATGGGGCAGGGCCAGGCAATGTTTCATTCTGTTGTAAATAGGGTCTTTATGAGTCTGAACTGACTCAACAACATCTAACAACAACCTAGAACCAAGTACCTGGCTTTCCATGCAGTGGGAGAGAGAAAAATAGAATGAGAGATCTATAGGTAGATACCATTATGCAAGAGTGCAGGGAGAGAAATGTAGTATTTCTTCAGGAACCCAAAGATAAAATCCTCAAATGCGGTAATATTGGCATTGATTCTTGAAAGATGAAGATGCACTGGGATTGGTAGTCATGTTAGTTTTTTAAAATGTCAAGATTGGAACACAAAAGTGACAAAGCAACACAGGAAGATTAAGTCCCCACCTTGTTTAGCATTCTACAGGGAGTGAATTTTATTCTAAATGTCAATATTGGGTAAATAGGGAAGCTTTTTAAGCAGAGGATTTTCAAAAGGGTTGAAATTTTATAAGGATTACTATAAAGTATCAGAGAGAATATTAAGCCTACTAGAAGACTGGCTGAATCATTTCCATTTGGGTAATCTCTTTTTCTTCTATAAAAGAAATAGCAATTATTTTTTGAATAAATTTAATAAAAAATACTCATGCATTTGGTTTTTTTTTTTCCTTTGGCTTTATTTCTTCTATTGTATAATTTTAATAAACTCTTATGTAGCCTTAATTGCAGTTTTCATTGCAAATTCATATCCTGAGATTTAGGACTGACAGATCACTGTGCTTAGATAGTTGAGGGGACTGGTAGTGATCTTTAGAACTTTCCATCTCTGGAGTGTAATACATTCTAATGATCTTCAAGTGTCTGTTTCCAAATAATTTCTCTTAATTATATTTTTTAGCAATTAAGATATTGAGATTAAAATAACTAAAAGAATAAGGAGGATGGAGTTTGTCTATAAAATCAGTTAAGTCTACACAGAGAAATTAACATTAGTTTCACATGGGGACCAGAAATTTTGTAAGGAATTCAGTTTTTTTATTCTTCAACATTTGAGAAGAAAAACATGAGAAAGATCAAAATCACAGAGAAATGAGAACTTGTGGGGAAATAGCTTACCTTTGGTGTGCCTCAGAATTATTGTAGAGCTTCCCAACAGAGTTGATTTTAGGATGCCACCTGTCCTGGGAGAGCTGAGTGGGGCCTGAGACATAGCAATTCTTTTTTAGTTTTATTTTACTTTAATTTTTATTTTATTTTATTGCAAAACATGCAAAACATGCTCCCATTTTATGATTTCTAGGGACTGAGCAATTAATAAGCCCTTTCCCGCTAACCATAAGGTCAGCAGTTCAAGCCCACCACCTGCTCCATGGAAGGAAAATGGCATGATCTACTTCCATAAAGATTTACAGCCTTGGAAACTCTATGGGAGTTGCTGTGTGCCAGGATCATAGGGTTTGGTCTGCCTCTCAATTTTCCTATGAAGTCTCGGGAAATATGACCCTAGGGTCTTACTATATAATATATA
>NW_006921632.1:15365662-15378056 GCF_000298275.1 Orycteropus afer afer | reverse complement strand
TTATATAATCATCCTACACAATTACTGTATAAGATTAGTTTTATAAAATTATGCTCACTTGTGCCTAAAAGAGCAAATTTAAAGGAATGTTTAAGAATGTTTCAGCAAATGTGGTATCTTAAATCACTTTGGGGTAAAATGCCATGCATAGAAGTGGGGAGGAGATCATCACTTGATATGGCCGGTGAGTTCTTTTGTGAAGTAAGCCTGGCAGTAAACATGCCCTGAGCTAGACCCTCACTGTCATCACTACCTACCAAAGCCTACAGACACCTTGTACAACTTCTGCCACATGCTTGAGTTGACAAAATGAGAGATGTCACATTAACAGTTGAATGATTATCATTTGGAACTGGACTAAGCCCAGTTTTAGCACAAAATAAAAGAGAGCAGTTGTTGCCTTTGCACCACCTTAAGTGTTGGTGGCAGGATTGAACGTGTGTTTCTTAAGAAACTTCTAGGCATGTACAATGCAGTACTTTAGAGGATTAAGCTTCCACTAGCCCAAATTACAAAGTAGGTCTTTTTCTAAGTCTACTTGTCACATTTAGCAGTAAACTTATTTGAAATGCCCCCTATCAAATATGTGGGTAAAGATATTAAGTGATTATTTATCTTGGATTTCTTCCACTAGTATAGCATTTTCTGTTTCTATTGGTTTCTGCAATTTTCCAGTGACACAGTTGGGAATATTTTCTATGTTATGTGCGGAAGCCACAATGTTTATTGTTATGTTGTTGTTGTTGTTATGTGCCATCGAGTCGGACCCAACTCATGACCCCTCCTTGGGTTTCCGAGGTGGTATCATTACTGAAGTAGATTGCACAAACTTCCTTCCAAGGAGTGGCCAATGAGTTTGAACCGCCAGCCTTCTGGTTAGCAGTCAAATGCCTTAGGCTCCCATTTATTGTTATACTGAATCTAAAAAACAAAACAAAACAAAATGCCCAGGCATTTCTTGATTTCTCTGGGAAAGCTAAGAAGAGAAGGGTAAAATGTTTGCAGAAAATACTTGCTAATGAGGTAATGATATTGGAAGTAAGTTCAAAATAGTGAATAATATGTGAAATTAATTTTTCTACATATTATTCAATAATTTCAATGGAAGCAAGCACATAAATTATCCTTGAGATGCTAGAGATGCCAATGCTGGTTTGTATGCACTACATGGCTCTTCGGGAGTGGCTTCTCTGCAATAATTAGAGCAGTCATTGATGATTTTGTCATTTGGTAGCTACATCCCACAACAATCGTTGATGTAAAAATCTGATATACAGACATATATCAGAGATAATGTGGGTTTGATTCTACACAACTGCAAAAGAAAGTGACTATTGTAATAAAGCCAGTCGTGTGAATGTTTTCGTTTCCTAGTGCATATAAAAAGTATGTTTACACTGTACTGTAGTCTATTAAGTGTACAATACCATTACAAAAAAAGTTTGAAATTTTGTGAGAATTGCCTAAATGTGACATAGAGATATGAAGGAGGTATATGCTATTGGAAAAATGACACTGATAGACTTGCTCAATGCAGGGTTGTCACAAATTTTCAATGTGTAAAAAAAATAAAGGAAAAGAGAAGCAATACATATCTGCAAAGCACAATAAAGTGGAACACAATATAATGAAATATGCCTCTATATTATATATATACACATATATATTGACTCGACAGCACATGACAACAACAACAACATATATGTATATGTGTGTGTATGTGTGTATATATGTATGTATATGTGTGTATGAGTGTGTGTGTGTGTGTGTGTAATTTGTTATATAACCAGCAAGTTACTGGTTGCCATTGAGTTGATTCAGACTCATCCCAACCCCACGTGTGCAGAATAGAACTGCTGCGTAGAGTTTTTAAGACTGTGGCCTTTCAGAAACAGATTGTCCTGAACTTTCTTCTGAGGCACCCCTGGGTAAATTCAAATTACCAACTTTTTGGTCAGAAGTTCAGTGCTTAGCTGTTTGCATCACCCAGGGAACCATATATTTATAATTTTGTATTATATGTATTACATATTTTTATAGACCTGTGTTTTGTTTACCAACTTACATGTCCAGAAGTACATTTGACACATGCTCTATAGAGAATAGAAAATCTTATATTTTTTCTAGGTATCATGTGTGTTGTATGCAATTTAAGATGTTGGCTATCATATCTCATATAATGGACAGTCACTATTGCTGTACTGGACTATCACAGAAATCTTACTTTGTGAGGATTTCTCTCTGAGCTAACATCTACACTAACGTTTTCTTTTTTCAAGCAAGAGATGAGTTTTTTAAAAAAGTACAAGTTAGATAAGAGGAAAGCTTCAATCTTTAGAGCTAGTTTACATCTATTTCACCTGGGAAGAGTGGTCAGGTGGACAAAACAGCAGAAGTAATGAACTCTTAGTATACAGTCGGTGATGTACAGTTCTCCACCCTCAGGGAAATTCTAGTCAAAGGAGAGAGACGTATAATGAACTGATCAGACTGTATGTGCCATTTGACCTTCAGTCTTAGTGAATACAGGTGCTATTGAACACAGACGAGGGGGGATACAATGCACTTTAGAGGAGGCAGGGAATGCTTCTGTCTGGAAAAGGAGGAGATGGTGTCTTGAAACTACACCACATGGGACAGCTTTCCTTGTTTGTCCTTGAGGGGAGAACTGGAGCTAATCAGGAGGTGGATTAGCTTCTATCTAATGTGTGGTATCTTCAAGAAAGTATCATTTCTTTTTGTTAGAATGATTCTTCATAGAAAGCAGAGTGAAGATATAAGGTACTCAGATTTTCAAAAGAAGAGTAAGGAACAGAATGAAAAAAAAGAAAAAGAAAATAAGAATAAATCAAATAGTGGAGACAATGGAAAGAAAATCAAAATAAAAAGAAAGCATTTTTGTGTTCTATCACTATTGACCAAGTAACTCTAAACCAGAAATATGAACCTCATCCTACCTTCCTCTGTGGCACTCACGCTTCATATCTTATTAGCTATTAGGCCTATACATAGCAGTATAGATTTTACATTTACTGTGCACTGGCACAGTACCATACGTTTATTGTACATTGTCTCATTTAACCCTTAAAACATTCTAGGAAGTGTTGTTGTTGTTGTTATTATGTGCTGTCAAGTCGGCTCTGACTCACAGCGACCCCTCCTTGGGTTTCTGAGGCAGTATCACTACAGAAGTAGATTGCCCAACCTTCCTTCTGAGGAGTGGCTGGTGGGTTTGAACCACCACCCTTCTGGTTAGCAGTCAAGTGCCTTAGGCACTATGCTACCAGAGCTCCTTTCTAGGAAGTAGATCCTCACCATTTTATATGTGAGAAAACTAAAGAGGCGAAATTGCTATCTGACTATTAGAAGGCAGGCTGGTGACTTAAACCCAGGTTTTTCTGGTGCTATGGAGTCTATCTCTTTATACTTATGAGTCTTATCCTCTATGAAAGTTTTCCTGCTCCAGTGCCTCATTAATTATTTTCTAGAAAACTGCAATATTTTCTAACTGTACCTGCAGCCAGCCACTCAGCAAGAGAAGAAGGGTCAGACCAACTCACAATTGCCCTCCATCCTGTTCTCTGTGCTATCAAGTTTTGTTTCTGCCCAAATTTGCCTTTGGCAACATGGTTGGCACAAGCTGTCACATACCAAACTAATTTTACACATACTGACTAAAATATAAGCATATATGAAAATATGTTTGCAAGGATATAGTTGCCAAGAAGACAACAACAGTTAGCTATGGAACCCAAGATTTAACTCCCCTAAAGAAGACCTTTTACATTTGAAATAAAAGTTTTCTTCCTAGCTTCCAGCATTAATGACTGTCTTCAGTCCAAACACTGAAATGCCATTGAATAAAATGCATCTGTAACACAGCTGGGCTTGCTGTGTCCAGTTTCCCCTAAGCAACTCCATTCTGCATACTGTCAGGGTGACCTTTCTAAAATACTAATTCGGTCAGTGTAGTTCCTTTAATGGTTCATGATGACCTCCAAGAAAAGTTCAAACTTCTTAGTTTAGTGGATAAGATATACTAACCTGGCCTCTGCCTTTCCCAGAAACCCATCCCACACAGGACCTATTTTGCCCAGCTGTACCCATCTATGTGACATTACTTCAAAGGAATTGCTCTCTGCTGTGCCTTCATCTGCTATTCCCTGGAATACCTTTCCCACCATATTTGTTTAGCCAAAGTTAGCCTCCAAACCTCAGCTCAGATATCTACTTCTTCATGCCCCTTACCTTATGTTCAATGTTCTCTATTTCTATAAAGTCTTGTGTATATCTCCCCTTACCTTATGTTCAATGTTCTCTATTTCTATAAAGTCTTGTGTATATTTCAATCAAACACTGAGTAAGCTTTGCTATCAATCAGAATTGACTTACCCATTTCTCTGATTAAAGGGTAAGCTTTCTAAGGACTAAGATTCTATATAGTATGTTGCACATAACACGCCCACACAACTGACATGCACACACATATAAAATGCATAATTCTCATAGGAAGCTAACACGTGAGGGCTTTACATAGTTTGCGAGAACCATATAGATTGTGTCATATGCATAAGAAATGGTATATCAGCACTCAACTCTGTTCCTAGCTTATAATAGATACTCAGTAAAATGTTCTCTGGTTAATTAAATGGAGCAAAAGAAAGAGATGTAAGGAATCCAAGTAAAATGAAAACAAGAGCAAAGACCTTGGAAAGAAAAAAAGATATTTGTTGTTGTTGTTGTTATGTGCTGTCGAGTCAGACCTGACTCATAGTGACCACTCCTTGGGTTTCTGAGGCAGTATCACTATGGAAGTAGATCGTCCAACCTTCCTTCTGAGGAGTGGCTGGTGGGTTTGAACAGCCAGCCTTCTGGTTAGCAGTCAAGTGTCTTAAGCACTACGCTAAATTGAGAACATTTTGAGAGCAGAAATATTCATTGCTGAAAATTAGAACACAGTAGAAATTTGAAAGTGTGAGATTATGTAACAAAGTACTGGCAGAGAGTAAGTAAAATGTAATTTTATATGAGTGCAAAATACATAAAAGAATGTCCATCTGACACATAGTAAGGGCTCAAAGAATATTGAAATAAATGAAAGAATAATAAGTAACTAGAGAAAGGGTGGTAGAATGGGCAGTAGAATTGTAAAGTGGAAAATTCTGTAGATATATGGAAGAGTGAATGTATATAACAATGATGATAAAATTTTACTGATATTCCAAATGATGATTCTTAATGATGAATTCATAGATTCCATTAAACCAGTGCCCAGTGGCTCTGAATGATTATTGGTTTCACTCATCTTTAATAATAGCAACTTACATTTGGATGGGATTTCTATTATTTAAAGGCTTTCATATGCATAATCCCATTTAATTGTAAAATAATTTTATGAAGTACTTAAGGCATGTATTGTTCCCATTTTGTAAATTAGGAAGCAGAGATAGATTAAATAACTTTTCCAAATGGTACTATCAAGTCTATGTTGGAGCCAAAGTAGATCCTAAGATCCTGCAGCCCAGCCATTTGTTTTGCACATAAAGAATAGCCTCAGGTTTGTATGCCCAGACTAACTCAGATTTAGAGAGGAGGTGGTAGCCAGGTCTACCTGTCACATATCTCCCAGTCAAGTGCACAGCTCATTAATCCAGATTGTTTCTTTATCTTTGTTTAGGTCATCTGATTTTAGTCTGACTTGCTGTTTCTATTTTTCCTGCATTTTTTATTGATAATATGTTTGTGTTAAAATATTATACCTCATAACCTTGTTCCTAGGAGTTTTTACTATGAATACTCGGACTCATAAGGCTTTTTGACTACAAAAGTGAGGTATTGCTCTTCTTTGTGTATCTCTAGGTTAAACAAGATTTGTAATTAAAAATAAATATATAACATGTGATTTCCCACTGGCAAAGCCTTAGTGTCAAGGCTTTTCTCTTTGGCTGTCAGCATCTCACTTATTAAGGAGGATGTACAGAGGAAGAAATCAATATGCTTGCTTTGTTCAATCCAAATATATTTGTTCTTTCACACCCCAGTAATATCCAACCACACACATATGAATAAAATTCCTTTTGCTCATTGGCTTTCACTATTGTCTCTTTAAATTTCTGAAGAAGCTCTTAGCTGATTATTCAAAATACTCAGACTATGCCTATGTCTAACAAAGGAGGTAATTCCACATTTGACATCATATTGGAAAGCCTTATTATAAGAGTATTATATTAAGAAAGTAACTACAAACATTGTAATGGGGTACTTGGGAGAAATGAAGACTTCATTGAAGATAGAAAAACAATAAAAATTAAAAAAATAACAAAATGCATTGTCTAAAAGGGCCATTGTGACCCCCAAACCAAACAGCAAGCAAACCTCTGTTATTGAGTTGATTCTGACTGATAGCAAACCTATAAGACAGAGCAGAACTGCCTCACAGGGTTTCAAAGGCTGGAAATCATTACAGAAGACTGCCACATCTTTCTCCCCTGGAGTGGATTGTGGGTTCAAACCACCAACCTTTCACTTAGCATCCAAGCATTTCATCTACCATGCCAGTAAGTATCCCTGTTTGTGATCCCCAGCGAAGTGTTAATGTGGAAATAAAAATGAGATACTTAAAGTGACAGAAAAATTTGTTAATGGATTAGACATAGACAATAAAGTAAGAGTGATTCCCAGGTTTTTGGCTTAAGCAATTAAGTAGATAAAGATGCAGTTCCCTGAGATGGATATTTGGATATGAATGGGGGAGAATTAAAATTTCTGCTTTGACTATTTTGGTTTTGAAATGTTTACTGGGCATCCAGGTCGATATGTCAAGTGGTAAATTGGATATTCAAGTCTGAAGACCAAGAGAGCAATCTAGGGTAAAGATACAAATTTCATGTTAAAGATAATGTATATGATATTTAAAGCCATGAGGTAGAGGAAATTACCAAGAAAAAAAGGCATAGAGAGAGAAACAAGCTGTAGTCATTTAGAGATTATGACAAAGGGGACAAGTCAGCAAAGAAAACTGAGAATGTGTTACAGAAGAAAAACAACTGCAGCATGATATTTTCAAAGACAAGAGAAAAAAATATTTCAAGAAGGAGGGAGTATTTCATTCTGTTGAATAGTTTGGGAGGCTGAGTAAAATGAGGACACAATATAATCACCAGGTTTGAAAATGTAAAAGCATTGATAGCATTGGTTTCAGGATAGTGACAGAGAAAGAAACACTACTCCAGTAAGTTAAGAGAATGGGAGGTAAATCAGTGGAGAAATTGAATTGGTACAACCCTTTCAAGATTCTGTTGTTAAAAAGTTGGGAAGTATGCTGGAGGAGATGGAAGAGGAAATCCCTGGACGATGCCTGTGTGCTGATGAGAATGAGCCAGCAGGGGTGGAGAAACTGATGATGTAGAGGAGGGGATAGTTGCAAGAGTAAGCTTCTTGAGACATTGCTATGGGATGGGGCCAAGGAACGAGTGATGAAGTCTCCTTTGATGTGGGTGGGTGGATCTCATCTATTGTAACAGGGAACACACATTGGGTGCAAGTAGAGATGCCAAAAAGATTGTAAATCTGGAAGTATGAAAGTGCATGGGTTCCTGCTTGATTGTTTCTACTTTCTCCTTGAAGGGATAAATTTAAAGTAAAGAAGTTGAGTTTAAGAAAAGGGAGGTGATTTGAAATGGCTGTTTCAGAGAGTAGGATAGCAAACATTAAGTACAATAGGACACATGACCAAACAATATAGAGTTTTCATTTGAGGTTGGTGGTCATGAGCACAGGGTGAGACTGCTTGCATGTTATTTCCAGCAACATTTATGTACTTGAATACAGATACTGAAGGAGAGGATATCTGGGACTTACCAGGGTTAGATTGACAGATGGAGAGAGACACAGGACATTTAAGGGTTTTTGCAAGAAAATGATTTTAATATTGGGTGACAAACTTTAAACTGTACATTCACAGAAATGAGAACTAGAATGGTATGACTAGTATAGAGAAAAGTAATAATAATAAAAGGAAGCTCCTTAAAGATCTCAGTGAGGGCAAGGAATTCCTGGAATGGGAAAATGAGAATTAATAAACTAGAGAGATAGGCCATGGTGATTAGAGTTTGAAGCTTGCAATAGACATTTTGTTGGTGTTAGGTTTTTGGTGATTATAATATCAAAGGTAAGACTCCAAGTGTTGATAAATGACATGGGGAAAAATAAAAAAATGAAAGTAAGGCCAAAGAATTAAGAATCTGAGGTATTAGAAAGATCATCTACACAGATATTGAGTTATCAAGTAATGTCCCAAAGTATGGTGAAAAAGAAAGGGAGCAAGTATTAAAGTCATCATAAATGAAGGGGCCGTGGCCTGGAGGTTGGCAGATGAAGCTCAGAAGGTGGGGAGTAGTCATTGATAAAGTTTGCTAGCATTGACTTCAAAGAACATGGTGCATTTGAATGAGGAGGATGGAGAAATGTTTGGCAGTGAGGAGCAAAGAAAACACCTTCCCCTCTAAACACTGAGGTATGTGTAGCATGAAAGGGAAAGCCATAGCAAAACAAAAATGTCTCCATGCCAGAGCTTTGCCAGGAAAACACTATCAGCAGAAGGTGGCCAGATTTCATTTAGGGCAAGAAGGGAGAAGAAATATTCTGAGAAGTTACTGAAAAAGAGGAGTAAGCTACTCTACTAATCTACCACTATATCTTCCAAAAGGCACAAAGGAAGAGTTTTGGAGGTTGAGAAGTACCAATAGATTAGGTCAGATTAGATTCTGCAGCGTGAGGTTATAACCCACCAGATGAATACATTTTACATGAAACACCCATTGCACATATAAAACATGTAAATATGTAATTAAAACCAGAGTTTCACAAAATTACACTTTCTTAATACGTGCAATGTACTTTGATCAGTTTTATTCTATTTATATAAATAGAAATTGCTATTGGAGACCCACTGAGTACTTTAACCAACCCACTAAAAGACCTGGTAAAGTGCTCTCACACAGATTACAGCCTAAGGAGCCCTATGGGACAGTTCTGTTACATAAGGTCACCATGAGTTGAGATCATAACAGTAACAACAGATCACCAACCTGAGTTTGGGGGAAAAAAAAACCAAAACTCTTGCTTGGCTCCTGCTTTCCCTTCAGGTCTCTTTCTGAGAGATATTTCCCTGATGTGTCTAAAGTAGTCTACCCAGTTATTCCCTTTATCCATTTCTTACTTGTTTTGTTGTGCTTATAATCTATACTTATCCTGCTTATCTGTTAGTTTTTATTGTCCATATCCTCTCTAAAATGTAAACTTGATAGGGTCAGGCCTTGTCTGTCTTTTCATCATTTTATTTCAGCTAGCACAGTACTTAGCACATGTTTTTGTTGTTGTTATGTGCCATCAAGTTGGACCCGACACATAGAGGCCCTTCCTTGGGTTTCCGAGGCAGTATCACTACGGAAGTAGATTGCCCAACATTCCTTCTGAGGAGTGGCTGGTGGGTTTGAACTGCCAGCCTTCTGGTTAGCAGTAAAATGCCTTAGGCACTATGCTACCAGAGCTCCTACTTAGCATATAACATTATATAAATATTTAGTGATTCTATGACTTTTTGAGAATTTCCATTTTAAATGTTCTAGGCTAGAAAATCGTTCCGGTATCTCTAACACTAAGCTTTAGGCCTCTACTCTGCTAAACAAATAAACAAATCAGTATTCTCCAAAAGATGTCTAAGAATTTTTACTTTGTCATTTAGCTCAATCTCTATATCCCACAATTAAATAAAGAAGAAAGCCTTTCCAGATATTTGCCTACCAGATCCACTTTCTTCTCCTTTCCGTCCTGTTCTGTGACCCATTATTCATTGCCTTGTCCTCTGGCTCTTACTTGGGTCTGGCCAACACATGCACAAACAAGAAAGCCGGAAGTAGAAGAGGGAGGCCGGGTATTTGTTCTCCCAACTCTCTCCCTGCTTGACCATGAGTTGCAGTGGCTATGGTCCTCCATGCAATGCTTTTTCAGGTTCTGCAGCTGCTCCTTCTCCATGCCCTTTGAAGCCTAGAAGTGATAACATTATCCTCAGCTTCACAATCCCTTATTGCATTCTCTTAACTCTTCTCACACCTTTCTAAATATTCCCGTCATTGATCTCTCTTCCGTCATCTCATCTGAGTCACCATTTGTTTCTTACTTGGATTCTGATTAGAATAGGAATATATTTTATTTAAAATCTTATAGTACCATACTAGGTATCACTGGTTTAAAAGTCATGCCATGGGCATTTCTGAACAAGTCCAGAGATGCCTAAGAAAATACATTTTCTACTTCCCACCTCTAAACTTACAGAAGAGGGAGGGTGTTTCATAGCTACAGGCAAACATTCCATGATCACAATGCCTGTGCCATTCTTTCAATCAGAAAACCTTCACCAGTCACCTACTATATGTCAGATTGTGCTAGGTACTAAGGAGTCAAAATGAAGCAGTCATTGTGCCTCCGATCAAGGAACTTAAAATATTCTTATGGAAAACATAATCTGTATTTTGGATTCAAAGCAAAAGAAGGGCTAAGGGAAATATTATGAAATACAAAAATATCCAATGTGAAAACTCAAGAAAGAGTAACTGAATATATCAGTATTTAAAATAGTCTCCATTTGATATTTAGAAGAGATTTAGCATGTTGACAGATGATAAGTAAAAGTACTAATTAATTTTTGAAATATGCACATAGTTTTCATCTGATATAGAATAGGAAAAGAATCAGAAATAATATATGCATATATGTTTTCCTTTGAGAAACTAAAGAGTAAAAGAGATATAGCAGGGAACAGTTAAGATAATCTGAGACAAAAATTTATATTAGCTAAAGCTCTATCTTCACTGTAACATTTAAATATGCAGCACTTGCAATTCTAATTTAAAATCCTTTGCTCAAAGTGTTTTTCATTAGTGTCCATTAAATTTATTTTGTGGCATGCACTTTATTTTGACCTAAATTGCTTAGTTAATAAACTTTTTCATCCTGGCAGCCTCAAGGGAATATTAAGTATGACTCGAGAACTGGGGTTGAGATATCAGTGTATTAGTGGAGGTTTCCAAGGTAAATCTTAGATTCATGCCTTAGCAACTGATTTATTTTTTACCACAAGTATGAGTGAAAAGTGGGTTGGTAATTTAAGTGTCCTTTAAGACATGCAAAAGAGTTTCTTCACATTCCTTTTTTTGTAAAATACATTGAAAAGGGATGGAGAAGTCATATTGGTCCTTTGATATTTGTTCATAAATTATTAAACTTACATAAAAGAATTATGCCAAAATAAAAAAGGCATACATATCATGAAAACCAAGTATTATATCTGGTCACTAAGAAAAGAAAAATTCTAAAAGAAAATCATCTTTATATTAAGGTGACATTAGGTTTCTTAAATATCTGTTAAGACTTCAGAGAATCTTTTTTTATTTTTTTTTTCCCATAGAAATCAGGAGGAAAATATGTACCAATTAAAGTAAAATAAAAAGCTGAAAATTGATTGTGTCTCAGAATGGCTGAAATGCTTGTTGTATAGGTCATCATAGATGACCATATCTCTATCATGCCTGAGTTTAGATGGCCAAAAACATTCATTCAGTTAAACTAAGCAAGCAATATATATATATATATATATATATATATACACACACACACACACACATACATATATAGTTACAAGCAAAGCATAAAGATTCTAAAAAAATTATCTTCCATATACACATTTTTTAGAAGTTACTGTAGGATCTGCTTCACCTTATGAGGGAGTGAGCCAAGGGCAATTGCAACTTGGATGTTAGATGCTGGTATAAAAAGAGAAGAGGCCCAGGGAGTTCTCAGGGCAGCAGTTCTCAGGGCAGCAGTGTGCTGAGGCCTAAAGGCCAGCAGCCAATTTGGAATTCTGGGAAGACTGTCTGTCTTCCATTAAAACACAACAAAAACAAAACCCTAAAAAACAAAACTGGAACTGAAAGATAATTTAATGTGTATAGAATATAATATAGAGAGGGTTTTAGAGTTCTGTGAGAGACTTTAGAATAGTTGATAATAAGGGCATAACAAATAAAGGCTATTTTTAACTTCAGAACTAGGAGCTCTGGTAGCCTAGTGCCTAAGGTACTTGGCTGCTAACCAGAAGGCTGGCAGTTCAAACCCATCAACCATTCCTTGGAAGGAAGGTTGGACAATCTACTTCTGTAGTGATGTTGTTGTTGTTATGTGCCATCTAGTCGGACCCGACTCAAAGCGACCCCTCCTTGGGTTTCCGAGGAAGTATCTCTACGGAAGTAGATTGCCCCATCTTCCTTCCGAGGAGTGGCTGGTGGGTTTGAACCGCCAGCCTTCTGGTTAGCAGTCAAGTGCCTTAGGCACTATG
>NW_006921632.1:15356739-15365312 GCF_000298275.1 Orycteropus afer afer | reverse complement strand
TTTTTGCAATATGGGGAACGGGGAAAGAGATTGAGAATCCAGGCTTTCCCCAGGTAAACGGGCTGTTGCTGGGTGACAGAAAACTGGCAGAACTTTAGGCAGTCTCATAGGGCTGCAAAGACCAAATGGGATTTGAGAGGCCAAGATTCCAGAGAGAAGAAACGGGTGAAAAGGTGATCCTAAATCATGGTGGATTTCCCTGCAAGACATTTGCTAAAATTTAATGTTATGCAGAGCAGAAGCAGCCAAGTAGCCAAACAGAAAGCCCCAGAAGAGCACAGCAAGATCTTCAGTGTTGTTGTTGTTGTTGTTGTTGTTATGTGCTGTTGAGTAGGCCCCCCGACTCATAGCGCCCCTCCTTGGGTTGCTGAGGCAGTATCACTACAGAAGTAGATCAGTAGTCTTGACATAATAGAGAGATAAGGATTAGAGTTCAGGACCAGGGAGAGGGGCTTCAATCAACACCTAAGATTTTCAAATGGAATTTCTGGAAGACAAAGCCTTAGAGGTTGGGGACAGAGGAGGATGGTGTCTTACCAAAATTGCAACCCACCCTCCATCCAGCTCAGTCTCAACTAGATTGAGGTGTCTTCTATATGATTTTTTTTATTGCATTAAACTTTTGTGTTCTAAATAATTGTTGGGGGCATACAGCTGCCTTTTCATGCACTAGTTCAGCTGAGTGTATGAAAGCCAGTTTGTAGAGACAAGAGAGACCACTGAAATGTTTTTCATTCCTACATCCTCTTTTTCAAGTTTGCCTTCTACACAGTGTTATTTTCTAACTATTCTAACTCACATAATTCTCCTTATCCTTGGATATCCTACTGTGTTTAGAAGTGTTCCATTTTTAGCCATTGAACTTTTGATTTTTCATTTTAAATCTACTAGTTTTCTCTACCCAATCATAATGTAAATTCTCATAATGTGGATTCATGGGGAGCAGATATTGCATCCTCTACCATTATACGCCCTGGAGTACTCTTCACTGGGCACAGGATAGGTACTCATTAAATACTCATTGAGATGTTTTTAATCAAATTGGTGGGATTTCCCCCATATTTTGGATTTAACTCAAACATCGTTTAATACATATCCTTTTTTAGTAAAGAAAAATTACAAACTAAGACTTCTTAATCTGGTTACTGGCCTTTAATTATGCTAACTGCCACTATTGAGTTGCATTACTGATCCAAAGAAAATACTGACTGTTGACTATTTTCTGACTTGCAATTGATGAAATGTTCTTGAGTAACATTAGGTCATATTCTTTGTCAGAATGTGACTTGGTATTTGGCAGTTATACCATCAATTAGCAATATTGTTGATAACCTCTATTTTATATAGCAAGTAATTTATTTTTCCATATGAGCTAGGAGAAGAAAAGAAGGAAATGATAGTTACTCATTGCCACAAGGCATCTGTAGTCAAAATAATAGATAAAAGATACTGTTTAAAGGTTTTTTACTGTTGGTGTTTCTCTTCTCATGAAACATTTATGTGGTGAAGTGCATGTGTGCACACTCATGGAAATATTGGTAGGATTTCTTATCTACCATTAAGTTTTATTTTATTTTATTTATTTTAATTCCCACTTTTAATCTGGCTATTATTCCACTTCTTGCCTAAATTTTGTGATCAGAGTCAAACATTAATGTCCCCATACCAAGATTCCATGAGCAGTCACATTGCCAAAACCGAGTCACTAACTTAGCTTATTTTATCCCTTTCTGAAATGTGTTCTAACGAATAAAACTCAGAACTCAGTGCATTACTCCACATTCTTAACAAGATAAAAAAAAAAATGTTTATTTAATGTCTAAAATATGTCAAGCAATGTGGTAAGCGATCTCATAAATTTACATATGAGAAATATAGGCCCAAGTGACAGACCAAAATAAGGCACAGCTAGTTGGGTACCAATCTATTTTATAATCACCAATTATTTTCCCTCCCAAGCCTGATTTCCATTTATTTCTTTACCACTACTACAGATGTTATAATTTTCCTTCTATACATTTCTGGAATTATAATTGATATTGGCCCTCTTGTTGTGGTGGTTAGGTGCCATCAAGTTGGCTCTGACTCATAGTGACCCTATGTACAACAGAACAAAACACTGCCTGGTCCTATGCCAGCTTCACAATCCTTGGTATACCTGAGCCCATCGTTGCAGCCACTGTGTCAACCCATCTCGTTGAGAGTCTTCCTCTTTTTCATTGATCCTCTACTTTCCCAAGCATGATATCCATCTCTAGGGAATGGTCTTTTCTGACAACATGACCAAAATAGGTGAGACAAAATCGGGCATTCTCACTTCCAAGGAGTATTCCATCTGCACTTCCTCCAGGACAGATCTGTTAGTTCTTTTAGCAGTCCATGGTACTTTCAATATTCTTTGCCAACACCATAACTCAAAAGCATCAACTCATCTTTGGTCTTCAACATTCATCGTCCAGCTTTGACATGCATATGAGATTGAAATTACCATGGCTTGGATTAGGTGCACTTTAGTCTTCAGAGACATTTTTGTTTCCAGTATTTTGCCCAGTGCAGTTGTCTGATTTCTTGACTGCTGCTTCCATTGGTAATGACTATGGAACCAAGTAATATGAAATCTTTGACAACTTCAATCTTTTCTCCATTTATCATGATGCTGCTTATTGGTCCAGTTGTAAGGATTTTTGTTTTCTTTATGTTGAGGTGTAATCTGTACTGAAGCCTGTAGTCTTTAATTTTCATCAGTAAGTGCTCTAAGTCATCCTCACTTTCAGCAAGCAAAGTTGTGTCATCTGCATATCACAGGTTGTTAATGAGTCTTCCCCCAATCCTGATGCCATGCTCTTCTTCATATAGTGCATTAAGTAATAAACTATATGTTATGGATTGAAATGTCTCCGAAAAGAATATGTTGAAGTCCTAAGAAATAAACCCATAGATATGAAGTTGTTTGCCACCTCCAGGACTGTAAGTCAGTAAATTTCTGTTTCTTGAAGTCACTAATTATGGTATTTTGATATGCGATCCCTAGAGAAGTAAACAGGGGTTGATATCAGATAGTAGGTTGCTACTCTAACAAACACCTAAAAATATGGAAATAGTTTTGGAATAAGGTAGTGGGTAAAGGCTGGAGAGGTTTTCAGGTACTTTATTATAAAGTTCTGATTGCCTTGAAGAGACTGTTGGTAGAAATATGGACATTAGAGCAATTCTCCTGAGGACTCAGAAATAAGTGATTAGAGTTGGAGAGGAAGCCTTTATACTCACAAACAAAATGTTGCTAGAAATGTGAACATTAAGTGTGCTTCTGGTGAGGCTTTAGAAGGAAATGAACAGGTTATTGAACATTAACAGAAAAATTATCCTTCCTATAAAGTAGCAAAGAATGTGATTTAATTATGTTTGAATGTATTCTGTAAAGTAGAACTCGTAAGTGGTGAGTTTGGATATTTAGCTGAGGAGCTTTCTAAACAAAATCTTGGAAGTGTAATATACTTTCTCCTTGATGCATATAGTACAATGCAGGATAAAAGAAATGTTAAGGAATAAACTGTACAAAAAAGAAACCAGAACTTGAAAATTTGGAAAATTCTATTGTAAAAATTAAGAAAATGTACTCTGCAAAAAACAAGTGTGTGGTTAGACAAACATTTTTTTACAGAGGTTAAGCAAGTGACTAATGGATCTAATCCACCATCTTGGAAAAAACAAATCAGCTTAAACTGAAGGGGACAGTTGCTGCTGCTGCTGTTGTTGTTGTTAGGTGCCACTGAATTAGTTCTAATTCATAGTAACCCTATGTACCACAGAATGGTAAGCTAACTGGTCCTGTGCTATCTTCACAATATTTGTTATGTTTGAGCTCCTTGTTGCAGCTACTTTGTCAATTCATTTCATTGAGAGTCTCATTCTTTAAAGATGAGACTAAATTAAGAATGACTATCTATCTCCTGGAATTTGATAGGCAGGAAATGGGCTAATAGAGCTACATGACTGTGAATATTGATTGCCCTTCAAGAAAAGGAAAAGACAATACTGAGAGCAGTTCAGAGATCAATACGACTGCCAACAGGGATAGTGACTTCTTCCTCTGTTCCAAGGAGTAGTAGGACCAGGCCCTGGTGGTCCAGGAGATCACTGCCTAAAGCTGAGGGAACTGGGGTGTGGTGTAGTGAATAATATGGCATGGCTTTTCTAGTCAAAGTCTTTGTAACTCCCACTTGGCTGTGAGCAGCTGAGTAGCTGCATGTTAAAATCATCCATCTGGGACAGCACGAAGTAATCTTCTGGGAAAGTTCACTCTCTCTCAGGTGTGTAGAACTCTGATGTTGGGATTGGTTGGCTTTGCCACTCTGCCAGGCTCAAAATGATCCCTCCTAGAGGCAGAAGAAATCTCTCTTTGACTGCAGCTGAGAGAGACAAGTGGCTGAGAGAGATGTTTGGCTGAGAGAGACACCTGGCTGAGAGACAGTAGCAGTGGAACAAGAGGCACGAGACAGAGTGGCATGCTTATTTGGCCCACAGAGGCAGAGGCCAGGCTGAGAGGCCAAAGGCCAGAGAGGTGTGTTTAAGGACACAGCAGAGGGCAGACTGCCCTGATCAAAGAACTGTATCCTGAGTGCGTTTCTGAACTTGAATTGTAGCCTGTTGTTTTCCTAATAAACTCCATAATCTGTGAGTTCTCTGTGACCACTCCAGCAAATTATTGAACCCAGTGGAGAGCTGGTGGGTGCTGCAAGATGGATAGTTGGTATGAAGGTTGGTAAGAGGGCTGGAGGTTGGCAGCATGTCTAGCCTCATAGGAACAGGTCTTGGGCTGCTGATGGTCATTCTGTCTTCCTCTTGTGGAATTAAAGGAGGTCAGAAGATGCTGCCTCCTTGCCCCTTTAGCTGGGGTAACTAACCAAGTCTTCTGGAGAATGGGATATACAGTGCTGAGAAAGTTGGGTCATTGAGGGCTACTGATATTATGGATGGGGAAAAATGGAATCACTGCCCAAAGTTGAGGTGATGGGCCTGGCATGCCACTGGGCAAGAAGGTGGGATTATAACAGGGCCAGAGGAGAGAGATCAATACCCAAGGCTAAGGACTGCTGGCCAGAATCTGACAATATTTGAACATATTATAATATATATAAAGTGTTTTTTGAGAGTGAAAAATCTATATGGAATTGTCCAAAAACTGTTGTAACTTTTCAAGTTCCATTAGACAAAAAATAATTAATTGAACAGTCATTATAGAAACTAAATCTATGATCAGAAGAAAGATACATCAGTACTGATGAGAGGTGATAGGGTTTAGGTCAGATTGACAACTGTAGAAATAGTAACAAATGGCAGATTTGGGATAGATTTTACTATCTATAGGTTCTTTTTAAGAGCTCTGGTGGCACTGTGGTTAAAACATTGGGCTACTAACCCAAAGGCTTGTAGTTTAAATCCACCAGACACTCTGCAAGATAAAGATGAGACAGTCTGCTTCTAGAAGATTTATAGCCTTGGAAACTCTGTGGGACAGTTTGACTCTGTCCTACAGAATTGCTATGAGTCATAACTAATTTCATGGCAATGGGTTTGAAATTTTGGGTATAGGCACTTTTCAGAAAATATTTGTGGACTCCTGGTCTAGAGCATTGAATATATGCCATCAGGACTACAATATACCTTGTCATCCTTAAACTAAAACCAAACCCCTTGCCATAAATTCAATTAGGACACATAGTAATCCTATGAAAATCAGTAAATCTTATGAATAGCAGTAAAAGACTGGCTGGTATATTATTGAAAAACTTCATGAATAGCAGTGAAACATTGTCTTGAAGATGAGCCCCTTAAGTTAGAAGGCAATCAAAATATAACTGGAGAAGAGCTGCCTCCTCAAAATAAAGTTGAACTTAGTGATGTGGATGGAGTAAAGCTTTTGAGATCTTCATTTGCTGATGAAGCATGACACAAAATAGAAAGAAATAGCTGCAATCATTCATTAATAATCAGAACGTGGAGTGTATGAAGTATGAATCTAGGAAAATTGAAAGTTGTCAAAACTGAAGTGGAACATATAAAGATTGATATCCTAGGGGTCAGTGAGTTGAAATGGACTGGTATTAGCTATTTTGAATCAGACAACCATATGGCCTATCATACCAGGAATGACAAATTGAAAAAGAATGGTGTAGCACTCACCATTAAAGAGAACATTTCAAAGTATATCCTGAAGTACAATACTGCCAGTGATAAGATAATATCCATATGCCCTACAAAAAAGACCAGTTAATACAACTATTGCTCAATTTTATGCACCAACTACTGAAGCCAAAGATGAAAAAACTGAATATTTTTAAGAACTTCTGCAGTCTAAAATTGACCAAACCTGCAACAAGGTGTACTGATAATTATTTGTGATGCTGGCACTGGATCAGACAGTGTTTCGTTCTGTTGTACATAGGTTCACTAGAAGTTGGAGCTGACTCAATGGCACCTAACAACAACAACAGAATATGAAAGTTGGAAACAAAGAAGAATTATTGGTAGTTGGAAAATATGACCTTGGTAATAGTGGAGATCCCATGATAAGAATCTTGCAAGACCAAATTGTAAATACCTTTTCTCAACAACATAAATGGTGTCTATACATATGGACCTCTCTAGATGGAACATACAGGAATCAAACTGACTACATCTGTGGAAGGAGGCAATGGACAAACTCACTATCATCAGTTAAAACAAGGCCAGTAGATGACTGTGGAAAAGACCACTAATTGTTCCTATACATGTTGAAGTTGAATCTGAAGCAAATTAAAACAAGCCCATGGGAGCCAAAATACAACCTTGATTCCACCCTACATGAATTTAGAGACCACCTCAAGAATAGAACTGCCACACTGAACACCAATCACTGAAGACCAGAGAGTTATGGGATGTCATCAAGAACATCATTTATGATGAAAGCAAAAGGTCATTAAAAAGACAGGAAACAAAGAAAAGACCAAAATGAATGTCAGATGAGACTATGAAACTTACTCTTGAATGGAGAGAAGTTAAAATGAGTGGAAGAAATGATGAAATAAAAGAGCTAAACAGAAGATTTCAAAGGGCAGCTCAAGAAGACAAAGTAAAGTATTATAATGAAATGGGTAAAAACCTGGAGTTAGATAACCAAAATGGAAGAACATGCTCAACATTTCTTAAACTGAAAGAATTGAAGAAAAAATTCAATCCTCAAGTGGCAACATTGAACAATGCAAGAAGCATCAAATGATGAAAGGAGTACATAGACACACTACCACAAAAGGACTGGTCAACATTAAACCCTTTCAGGAGGTAGCATATGATCAAGAACCAATGGTATTGAAGGAAGAAGTCCAAGCTGCACTGAAAGAATTGGCAAAAAACAAGATTCCAGGAATTGGCGGAATACCCATTGAGATATTTCAACAAATCGATGCAATACTGGAAGTGCTCATTCATCTATGCCAAGAAATTTGGCCAATGACTGGAAGAGATCCATATTTGTGCCCTTTCCAAACAAAGGTGATCCAACAGAATGCATAAATTATAAAATGCTCTCATTAATATCACAGGCAAGTAAAATTTTGAAGATAAGTCAAAAATGGATGCAACAGGTCTTAAGTCCAAGATGGTGGAATAGGGCAGAAAGACTGCACAGACCCTCTTCAACAAAGAAAAGGGGAACCAATTAACACAGACACAGAAGATAATCCTGGACCCCTGAGCCTTCAAGGGAAGGATATAGAAGTGGACTAAACCCCAACTAGCAGGAGAATTTGCATGAAAATACCAGAAAAGGAGACATAAGAGCAGTGGTCTAGCAGTGATCCTGAGCGATCCTGACGGCACAGACAGCTTGGAGATTCCTGAATGGTGGTAGGACCTAAGGATTAACCTAAAAAAAATCAGCCCTGCTAGCCAGAGACTGCACAGAGGACTGCTCTGGTGGCTGTGGAATAAAATGGGAAGCAGCGGTGAAGAGGAAGACGGGCTGAGCTGTGGACTTTAGCCTGTCTGGAGGGTGCTACCATTTTGAATGTTTACAAGTGGCTTGACCATTTTGGATATTTAAAAAGACAGTGCTCTCCGAGATTCCGGGGTCTTAAGAACAGATTCTGCTTGCCAGTAACCCCAAGGACACTCGGGACCTGCATGACTGAAAAGGCGCGACATTCCTCTTGTTACTCTTATACCCCACACCTGCTTGGTGAACAGAGGTGCAGCCACGCCCCACACCTGCCCACTTTCTGGGCCTTGCAGGAACTAGATCCAAGTCTGTGTGCTCAGAAAGAGCATAGGTGCCCTGCCCTGTCCTCCACCGATTTTTTTCTTTTCATTTTTTTTTCTTTTTCTCTTTTTTCTGGTGTTTAGTTTGCTTGTATTTGTCTGTTTTAAAGCTACTATTATTATTAATACTTTTGTCCTTTTTACTATTACTCTTTATTTTTGCCCTCCTAGGTCCTAAACTAGGGTGAATTACAGCTTTTTTTTTTTTTCTCCCTGTTCCTGGTTAAATAAATTATTATTTTTTTTTTATTTAAATTCTATTTTTTCCCCATTTTTCT
>NW_006921632.1:15344091-15346617 GCF_000298275.1 Orycteropus afer afer | reverse complement strand
CAGTGGTCCTATAAAAGTAGAACTGCCCTATAGGATTTCCAAGGCTGTAAATGTTTATAGAAGCAGATTGCCACATCTTCCTCCTTTGGAGCATCTTGTTGGTTCAAACCACAGACCTTTAGGTTAGCAGCTCAGCTCTTTAAGTACTGTACTACCAGGGTTTCAGTCATTATTTTCAGCACAAAATTATTTCTACCTTCAAATTTGTATATACCCCATTGATACTTTACAAACAAATTTGATTGTGTTACTTTTCTTAACCACACAGAAATATAAACTGTGCACATTTAAAAATTGTAAAAATATTTTGAAGAAAGGAGCAGCTTGCTTCTTAAAAGAAAACAAATCAGCCTAGTATCTATGATCTACTGTATAACAGAAAATAGGATTACAAATATCTACCAGATGTAGAGTAGCAGAATGAAGAAATTTAGAAAGGAATATATGTTTGGGACTAATTAAAGAAATTATAGAGGGAGAAAGCTAGTTTAATGAATATAATCTTTCACTAAATCAACTTTTTAAACAATGATGGAATGAAATTAAATACAAATACCTTTAAACTTGCAAAGTAATATTAAGGACAAAGAACTAGATAAAATGTCTTGGTAAATTCATGATTTACATTAGTTTGTGTTAAAGAGGTAATTAGAAAAAAATAAAGCACAACTTGCAATATTGATATTCAAAAAGTTTATCTAGATTTAGATAATGTACTAGTTTTGCTTTAATTGTCAAATTGCTTATGTGAATTTGTGAAAAGTCTAAACTGGACTTTTTAATGCAATTAGATTATTTTTAAACATGTCTTAGAAATGGAATGCTACTAGTGATTGAAAGGCTTAAAATATTAACATTTTTCACTTATTAGATGCTGGAATTGTGCTAACTGCTTTAAGCTACATTTTTCTTGCTTACTCTAGATGAGGATACTGACATTCAGATCCCATTAACTAGCAGTATTTTACACTCACGTATTGGCAATATAACAGCAACTCTTAAAGGCAAGGATTTGAACTAAGCTCTCTCTGACTCTATATTGCTTCATCATTAAGAAATATGTGGTTCTTTTATAAAGTTTTTAAGGATAAGACATGTACCTCACTTAACTTTGTACTTTAGAAAGTGAACAATGTACACAGGAGATGCACAATAATTACTTTGGAGAAAAAGTGTTTTTTTTTTTTTTTTAATATATATATAGTAATAAAACAGTAGAATGATATCACAAGTTATTTTAGCAAGAACTTTTTTATTCTCTTTGAATTCATTAGGCTAACTCATTAAACTCCAGAAGAACAATTCAAACCTACCCTTGATAAATTATTGAAAAGATAAATTCTTAGTGACTGGGATCTTAAAATCTTGCAAGTGGCCATGTTAGATGGTCATCTTAGACCAACTGTCAGTCTTTATTAATTTGAAGCAAAAAAGATAGAAGAAAACCAAAGATTCAAGAAGAAACTAGCCTACAGGACCAATAATTGACATGAACTACAGCTTCATCTACCCTTGGACAAGAAGAACTAGATGGTGTCTAGCTACCACAACCAACCATTCTGATCAAGGCTACAATAGATGGATTCTGACAGAATGGGAGAAAAATGTGGAACCAAAGCTCAACTTCTTAAAAAATCCAAACTTACTGAATTGATTGAAACATGAGGACTCCCCAAGACTATTGATCTGAGATAGTCTTTAAAATTTAAACCAAAACTAGCCCATTTTTAGCTTAAGTTTTTGGCTTACAAAATAAAAAATATCACCCATGAGTCCTGTGCTCCTTTAAAAAAATCAGTATGAGACCAAACAGTCAATAATTACTTCAGAACAAAGATGAGAAGGTAAGGGGACAGGAAAACTAGATTAATGGAAGAAAACAACCAGAATAGAAATAATGAGAATGTTCATGCATTGTGAAAAATGTAACCAATGTAACTGAATAATTTGTTTAGAAATTTTTGAAGGGGTACCTAAACTTCTATGTAAACCATCTTCACCAAAAACATAATAAAGTATTATTTAAAAAAGGAAAGGAAGGAAGAAAGAGAGCAAAGAGCCTGAAAAGAAAGTAAAGGGCATGAGTGTGGTCAGATGTAACATGCAGAAAAAGATGTGGAGCCCATATGTCACGGGGAGAGAGGAAAATGTTCATGTTGAAGTTAAGGTATAAGGCAAAGCACTGTATTCAACTAGACAATGATTATATGGATATTTTATTTTTATTATCATCAATTATAATGAGCTCAGAAATCTAAGTTTTATTTATGGGCAATCCAGAAAAAAATGTATCAAAATAACATACTATTGAGAAAAAGGGGAGTAAGTCTTCACTTCAAAATGTTCTCTTTTTCAAATCTCAGACATGCAAAGCACTATTGAAGAAGAACAACAAAGTAGGAGGTCTCACACTGACAGATCTCAAAACCTGCTATACAGCCACAGTAGTCAAAACTGCCTGATATTGGTATAATGACAGACACATAGACCAATGGAATAGAATTGAGAACCCAGAAATAGATCCAT
>NW_006921632.1:15335944-15343483 GCF_000298275.1 Orycteropus afer afer | reverse complement strand
GACAAGGGACTTATCTCTAGAATTTATAGAAAATTCCAACACCTCAATAACAAAAAGACAAATAATCCAATTAAAAATGGGCAGAAGACATGAATAGACACTTCACCAAGGCACATATTCAAGCGGTCAACAAACATATGAAGAAATGCTCACAATCATTAGTCATTAGAGAAATGCAAATCAAAGCAACAATGAGATATCATCTGGCCCCAGCATTGGTAGCAAAGTTCAACAAGACAGAAAATAACAAATGCTGGTGAGGATGTGGAGAGATTGGAACTCTCATACACTGCTGGTGAACTGTAAAATGGTACAACCACTGTGGAAAGCAGTATGGCAATTCCTTAAAATGTTGGAATTAGAAATACCATTTGACTATTAGTAGATATTCCATTCCATTACTAGGTATATATCCTAAAGAAGTGAGAACTAGGACAAGAACAGACATATGCACACCCATGTGTATTGCAGCACTATTTACTATAGCCAAAAGATGGAAACAACCTAGGTGTCCATCAACTGAAGAATGGATTACCAAATTATGGTACATACACACAATGGAATACTATGTGACCCTAAAGAATAACCTAAAATCTCCAAAATACCACCTAATATGGATGAACTTGGAGGACATTATGCTGAGTGAAATAAGTCAATCACAGAAGGACAAATATTGTATTAGTCCATTATCGTAAAAGTCAAAGAAAGGTTTATCTATGGAAGGAAATTTTCTTTGTTGGTTACCAGGGGTGGGAGGGGAGGGAACACTGTTAGATAGGTGGAGATAAGTACTGATTTGGGTGAAGATAAGGGCAATGTACCAAATGTGAGTGATCAACATGGTGGCATTGAGGAAGAGGAAGACATTGAGAGGTACATGGGAGGTACAGACAACAAAGATAAACCCTGTTACACATACAGTACTGCATTGTCAGTGAAGGCAAATATGGGTATACGGGTGGATAGATGGGTGGACAGGCTGAACTATTAGTTATGTCTATGAACGGGGAGTGTACCCAGGACCATGTATAGGGTTGGCAGACAATGGTCCTGTAAGTGTATTTGTATGATCTGAATTCCCAGGTGTATAGTTGAGCTGACAAGGGACAAGGTTGTAGTCACTTCTTGGTCACAGCCAGCTACCCAGAAAGACCCAGTAGTTGAACTGGTGGGTTCAGGACCATAGTCCCAGGGGATATCAAGCTCAATTGGCATAACATACTACACAAAACATTGTTCCACCTCCTACTTTGGCAAGTAACAACTGGGATCTTAAAAGCTTGCAAGCAGCCATCTAGATGCAATGATGGGTCTCTCCTCATCCAGAGCAAAGAAGAATGAAGAAAACCAAATATTCATGGAGAGAATTAGTCCTTGCGACTGATATACCATGCAATCTGCAACCTATATGACTAGGCTGCCTATACAACTATGAGACCAGAAGAACTAAATGGTGCCTGGCTACCACTGTCAGCCACTCAGAGAGGAATCTATGTAGGAGATCCTCGATAGAGAAGAACTATGTGGAACAAAACTCAAAATCATTTGGAAAAAAAAAAGAGGGGGTACCAGGTTTGCTGGTCTGATAATGCCTGGTGGAACCGCTGAGGCTAGGGCTCCTAGCTGTCCTTCAGGTCTGGAATTGAACCCACACCTGTGGCTTCCAGCCAAACAAAAGACAAGCATATGAGTTGAACATTTACCTGAGGAAGATACACTCCTCGGCAAGAACAATCTTGGGAGAATATAAGGGCTGCTTATGCACAGGGAGACAGCTCAGGGGGCAGGAGTGCATGGAGGGATGGACACAGGGAAGAGGTGACTGATGGGAGGAAGTGGGAGGGGAGCTGTTGCATTGTGGTGAATTGTGGTCAGTGTCATGAGACAAAGTGTATGTGAACTGCTGTATGGAAAATGTTCTCTTTTTCAATTCTATTTGAGACAGGGTTACTATTTGAGACAGGCTTGAGCCCCTGTGATGATTTATTGGTCAATGGAAAAAGAGAAAATACTATTAAAACCATTCAAGTGAATTACTTTCCTAAATATTAAATAATTTAAAGTATATTTACCCAAAAAGCCATAAAAACCCATATTTTATTGTGATTATCGCACCAACTTTTCCCTTTGATAAATTTCCATAACACATTTAGGCTTTGAAAAAAATCTAAATAAACATTGATTTTGGAATGTATCTTTCTCCAATCTATCAGTAGAATAATACCCATGGAGACATAAATGTCAAAGTTAATCAGAGAACAAACAGCTTTTAGCCTAAGAAATAAAATAGAATTTTTCAGAGAAACAAGAGTGAACTTTGCTTTGACGATTTGCTGGGTATATTTAAATAAAGTAGAATTATTAATAGCTAGTAAGGAATGCTGACATTAAATTTAGCCATATGTACTCCTTGTGATCAGTGATATTTATTGCACATTATTTTTCATTTTCAAATTGTGTATAATAGTTTAATATTTAGCCAATTTCTTTGCAAATTTCATAAGACTGCTGCTAACTTTATCAGCAGTTATTCTAAAGATATATGCCTGTCAGAGTTCCACTTGGTCTTAGGAGGTAATGCAGTGTATAATTGACAAGGTGTCAATGATAGTGTTTACCCGATTAATGTAGAGCCACTAAAACTAGAGGTTGAAAAGACATAAATAGAAGTTAAGTAAAAGATGAAAGACTATTAAAAAAAATAATATTCCTCCCTTGTTGCCCTGCTCTAACCCAGACTGTTTCATTGTCTTTTATCTTTTGTCCGTACTTGCCTACATCACTATAGGCATCACTTTCTACCTGAAGCTGAATTTCTATGCAAAGAATCTAGGAATAGTTGGTAGGAGCATTGCAGGTGATTTATTTTTGAATTAGTCACAATGATCCAGCTTATAGTTCTGGGTGGAATTTTCTATCCTATCAAGTTGACTTATTGTTCTTTTATAGCACTGGATATAGAAAGAAAGAATATAGATCTGGATATAGAAAGAAACCTAGATATTTCTGGTCAAACATACCTGAGAAAGAGATTTTAAAGAACATTATAATGGAGAAAGAAGTTTTTATTGTTCAGATATCATGTATGCAAAATAACTAGTGGCTGTTGAGTCAGTTCTGACTCATGGAGACTCCAAGCATGTCAGACTAGAACTTTGCTCCATAATGTTTCCAGTGGCTGATTTTTCAGAAGTAGATCACCTTCTGACCTATAGAGAAGTAGGGCTTTTCTGTGACAATGCTGAATACATTAAAATCTCCAAAATTAGAGTTAGCAACTGAGACAGTTAACTGTTTGCACTAACCAAGGGGTTTTGTGACACAAAGGGACCCTGAGTATTGAATAATTGATAATGTAGTTACTTTGTGTATAATTTTAAATTTGTGAAGATATTTTACAAGTAAAAAGGCAATAATTCCAAGGCCAAACTGTGATGGTTAAATTTATATATTAACTTGTCTAGGCTATAGTGCCTACTTGTTTGACCAAGCCCTACTTTATTTGCTGTTTTGAAGTAGTTACATGTGATTTCATCAATTGGCCTTAAGTAGAGTGGTTTACTGATGAAGATCAAAGATTACATCCTTCAGTATGGATTACATCTCAACATAAAGAAAACAAAAATCCTCACAACTGGACCAATAAGCAACCTCATGAGAAATGGAGAAAATATTGATGTGGTCAAGGATATAATTTTAGACTTCTGGTAAGATGGAGGAATAAGAAGACAAGCTGCACAGACCCTCTGCAACAAAGAAAAGAGAAATCAATTGACAGAGATACAGAAGATAATCCTGGAACCCTGAACTTTGAAAGGAAAGATACAGAAGAGGATTAAACACCAACTAGTAGAAGAACCTGAATGAAAACAGTGAATAAGGAGACAAACAGCACTGCAGACTGTCAGTTATCCTGATAGCATGGAGAGTTTGAGTATTTCCAAGTGATGTTAGGACCTGAGAATTAATCTAAAAATCAGCCCTGCTCACCAAGGGCTACATGGGCAACTGTACTGGTGGCTGATGACTAAAAATGGAAACATCCATGAAGGAGACAAACTGAGCTGTGGACATTCTGCTATCCAGTGGGCACAGCCATTTTGAATGTTTACAAGCAGTGGCCACTTTGGATATTTAAAGTGACAGCATTCTCATTGACATTCCAGGGACCTAAAAATAGACTCCACTTGCTGAGGACAGCATGCACATACCAGAGACTAACAACCAGAAAGGAGTGATATCCCCCTTGCTACTCTTATACCTCATCCCTCTTGGTGAATGGAGGTATGGCCATCCTTCACCTCCACCCGGCTTCTGGGCCACCAGGAATTCCATTCTAGTCTGTGCTCTGATGAAGCCTGGGTGCCCTGCCATACCTCCCACCCCAGGTTTTTGTTTTGTTTTGTTTTGTTTGTTTGTTTTTAAATTATTCTTTTTTTCCTTCCTTTTTATTTTTAATCTTTCTTTTTCCCTTCCCAGGTTCTAGTTTTGGGCTTTTTAAAATCTCTTTTCTGGTTCTCATTTTTTTTCTTTCTTGTAGTTCTTCCCATTGCTTTATTTTATTTTTGCATTTTTTCCCATTTTTTTCCCTCATTATCCTTGGTCTAGCTATTTTCTCTTATTTATTCACCCTGGATATTGTGGAGTTTTTTGTCCCCTGTCTTTTTCTATTTATATGTCTGTTGTCTTTATAAAGTATTTCTTTAAATGTTTCATCTCATTTATTGCCTTTCCTCTTCCTCTTTTTTTTTCTTTCTTTCTCTTTTTGGTGACTGTTCCTATATGTTTATGTGCTGTGCATTATTTGTCTTTGTTTTCACTTTTTTTGTGTTTATTATTGTTGTTGTTGTTGTTGTCTAACTGAGTGAGAGATAGCAACTGTGCCTATATGATCCAACCATACCTGTACTTCCTGTAGCCCCCACCTACTGAGTGAAGGCCACTACTTGCTACTGCAAGAACTTCCAAATGATACACAACAGCCACTACAAGATTGACTCACTGTTAACTACTCTTCACAAACAGTTAACAGAGATCAGTATACTTACTCTCTTTCTCTATCACATCCACCAGGAGACAGGTGTTGAGTGCATAAGTGCTGCCAACTAGTGAATAGAGGAGCATAGTACCCTGGTTACTCAGATACACCCAAACAAAATGAAGAAAACAAAAGTCTTGAGCTAAATACGCCAGCATACAATCACCAATTAAATATAAATACAACAACATCACAATCTCTTGGAGAGAACAGACCATCACAGTCCACACACAGAAGCAAGGTAAAGCAGTAGAAACAAGGGCCCAGGGTACAGACCCAGAACACACCCCTGAGGAAGAAGCAGCATTGGAATTCCCTGATAAGGAATTTAATAGAATTATATTTAGGTACCTTCAATGGATTGACAGACAAATCAAGGAAAACCCTGACAAAATTAAGGAAAACACAGACAAAACCCTAAAACAATTTCAGAAGATGAAAGAAGAAAATGACAAAATAAATGAAGAATTAGAAATTATACAAAATCTCCAAATAGAAATCCAGAAGATTAATACTAAATTTTCAGAAATAGATAACACATTGACTGGACAAAGAAATAGAATTGAATCAATAGAAAACAGAACTAGTAAGATTGAGACAAATACCTCTTTGGAAAGGGATCAATCAGAAAAAAAGATCACAAAAAAAATGAAGAGAGACTAAAATCCATGTGGCATACCATCAAGAGGAATAGCTTATGTGTAATTGGAATTCCAGAACAGAAAGAGACAGATAAAACCAAAGAGAAAATTGTGGAACATTTGTTGGAAGAGAATGTCCCTGATATGACGAAAGATGAGAAAATATCCATTCCGGAAGTCCAATGAACTTCAAATAGAATAGTTCCAAAACAAAATCACCAAGACATATCATCATCAAATTCACCAAAACCAAAGACAAAGAAAGGATCCTGAAAGCAGCAAGGGGAAAGAAAAGAAAAGAAAAAAAAAAAAAAGCTACCTACAAAGGGCAACCGTAAGACTAAGATCTGATTTCTCAGCAGAAACTATGCAGGCAAGACAGCAATAAGATGGAATATATAAAAACCTGAAAGAAAAAAATTCCAACCAAGAATAATGTGTCAAAAAAATTGTCCCTCAGATATGATGGTGAAATTAGGACATTTCCAGATAAGCAGAAATTAAGAGAATTTGTTAAAACCAGACCAACCTTACAAGAGATGCTAAAGGGAGTCCTTTGGACAGAGAATTAACAACAACAAAAAACAACTGACCACTAATGTACATGATGACATAAACCAGAAACAAACCCAGTTATGGAAGTATCCAAAGTATTCCCCCAAAAAGAGGGGGGAAATAGTGTAGTTACAGAGCTCCTAAATGGAGAGGAAGTCAAGACAATTGGGGAAGAAAGTATAAATCACAGGGTAACTGCAAAGAAAAATGATAAACCTTCACCTCAAAATAAAAAGGACAAGCACAAATATCTACTAAATAGTAAAACAATAGCAATGAAGGAAATGATAACACGATTCATAATCAAAATGAGCTCACGAAATTATATGGAACAAAGAAATCTACCACACCAGGAAAAAACACACAACAAAACGACAGCAACAAATTCATACATGTCAAAAATTACAATGAATGAAAACGGATTAAATGTACCACACAAGAGATGGAGACTTGCAGGCTGGATAAGAAAACATAACCCATCAATATGCTGTTTATAAGAGATACACCTTACAGACAAAGACAAATATAGACTAAAAATCAAAGGTTGGAAAAAGATATATCAAGTAAATAGCAATCAAAAAAGAGTGGGAGTGGTAATATTAAATACTGATAAAATTGACTTTAAGAGAAAAATCACAATAAAGACAAGGAAAAACATTATATAACAATTAAAGGATAAATTGAATAGGAGGATATAACCATAATAAATATCTATGCACTCAATGAAAGAAAGAGCCCCAAAACATATCAATCAGACTTTAACATTATTGAAAAGACAAATAGATGACTCCACAATCATAGTAGAAGACTTTAATACACCACTTTCAATGAAAGCTAGAACAACTGGAAAGAAACTCAACAAAGATGCAAAAGAACTAAACAATACAATCCACCAACTTAACCTTATAGACATCTACAGAACACTTCACCCAACAACAGCACAATATACATTTTTATCCACTGCTCATGGAATATTCTCCATAATATTATATTAGGCCACAAAGCAAGCCTTAATAAATTTTAAAACATTGAAATACTGCAAAGAATCTTCTCAGATCACAATGCTATAAAATTAGAAATCAACAGTTGGAAGATCAACATAAAAAAGAGCAAACACATGAAAATTGAATAACACCCTCCTTAAAAATGACTGAGTAATAGAAGAAATAAATAATGAAACTAAAAAATTCCTTGAATCAAACGAGAATAAGAACACAGCATACCAAAATCTTTGGGACACAGCAAAAGCAGTAATCAGAGGCCAATTTAGAGCAATAAATAAATATAGCACACATTAAAAAAAAA